>NC_079211.1:23588006-23888006 GCF_029633865.1 Lampris incognitus | reverse complement strand
CTCAGTCCTTGGCCTTTTATTATTCTGCATTTATATGTTATGTTGAGGTCAAAGCTTTCATAAGTACAATATCAGTTTCCATTTTTGTGCGGACGACTCCCAGAAGTATTTCTTGTTTGACTCCCACAACACAACTGGTCAAAATTCCAATCCTGTCTTACAGATGTTAAAAACTGGCTCTTGCAAAAACTTTCTTCAGTTAAAACTCTGATAAATCAGAAGCCATTGTCATAGGTCCAGACTAGGAATGCACGATGATATCAGCACGTCATTGGTATTGGCAGATAACGGCATCAAAATGAAATATCTGCGTCGGCCCAGAATGCCGATGAGACAGGCCGATAAGATGATGCTTTAGGTGTACGCGACGCGACCAGTTGACCAGGCATGGATACGGCATGTCATGTAGGTGGGGTGCACAGGTGCTGATTTATGTTTTTGCTCGTGGGTGCCCAAGTTAAGTGAATACCATTAAGGTGATGATTGTCACAAAATCGCTTGCTTTAGTAATTACTGTGATGTAGGCATACTAGGCTGCTGTCATCTGTTGGAGGTAGACACGAACCGCAACAAAATGCAACACTGCTCTGCTGCAAAATATAACAGGCCATGTCATACCAGCACACAATCTTGTTTATTTATTTATTTTTTGATCAGCCTTCCCTGTGGGTGCTCATCCTTTTCAGTGGGTGCTCGAACACCCATGGGATCGGCGCTTATGGCGGGGCGGAGCGTTTTTTTTTTTACCTGCTACACCAATTGCGTGTGGTTGCGTGCCAGCTGTGTTTTCTGAGTAGATTTCAAGTAGGCTACTTTCGAAAATGGGTAAGTTAAATGGCAAATGCTTTGAGTGGTACTGAATTAAGTAGCTTCCCGTAGAGAAAATAAAAAATAGTCCAGCCATAGAGATCAGTAGCGCGGGTGCCTGTGCAAGTGTGTGCAGCTTCCCTGGTCAGTGTAGCAGCTTCAGTTCGGTCCACTACAGAAGAGACTTGATGTTCTTTGTAGTTAGGTGGAAAAAGTATGTACATATACTGGTATTGGTATTCACCCAAAATGAGTCGGAAAACATTGGCATATTATATATCGGCAAACATCTAATCGTGTATCCCTAGTCCAGACCCTTTCCAGCGAGCACTTCTCCTCTCACTTAGGTTCTCTTTCCTATCACATCAAAATTCAGTTCAGAAATCTGGGTATCATCTTTGATAACAAACTTAACTTTGACCAACAGGTGAAGTCAGCTGGGTGGCGCAGTGGTTAACGTCACCCCACAGCAAGAAGGTCCTGGGTTCGAACCCCGGGGTTGTCCAACCTTGGGGGTCATCTCAGGTCGTTCTCTGTGTGGAGTTTTTGTGTTCTCATGTCTGCAGTGGGTTTTCTCCAGGTGCTCCAGTTTCCCCCACCATCAAAAAAGACATGCATGTTAGGGTTAATACTCCTGTCTGTATCCTTGACCGAGGCATGGCACAGTGGCTGCCCACTGCTCCTAGCTACACAGCTAGGATGGGTCAAATGCAGAACATAATTTACTTACGGGGATCAATAGAGTATATCAAAATCAAAAAATGTTTTTTTCTGCAACTTCGTAATATCTCAAAAATTAGGTCTTTTTTTATCTACTAAGAATCTGGAATTTGTCATCCATGCTTTTATTACAGCCCACTTAGACTATTGTAACTTGCTGTATTCCTGTCTCACTCAATATAACCTCTCCAACTAGTTAAACTTTAACTAGCTCAAAATGCTACAGCAAGACTACTTACAAAATCCAGTAGAAGAGTCCACATAATGCCTATTTTAGCATCTCTACATTGGTTACCTGTACATTTTAGAATTGACTTTGATGACTGCTTTTAAGCACGCTTGGAGTTGGCCCCTAATTATATCACTGACTTACTAACCCGTTATGAGCCATAATGGAGCCTGAGATCCTCAGGCAGAGGTCTGTTAGTAATTCATAGGTCAAGGCTAAAAACCAGAGGAGACTGATCCTTTGGCGTAAGGGCCCCGTGACTCTGGAACGACCTGCCAGAGATCAGGCAGGCTAGCTCTGTTTCTTCTTTTTAAATCTCTTACAAATACACTTTTTCAGTTTTGCTTTCTCTTGACTCTGCTGTTCTTCTGTTTTTACTTTACTTGTTTTTACTGTGTTTTAGCAACTCATTACCTTGTCGCTTGTCACTTACTGTATCAATTCTTATTTACTATTTATCTGTTAAGTTCTCTTGTTTTTGTCTTTGTAAAGCACTTTAACTTGTTTTTGAAAAGTGATATGTTGTTGTTGTTATTGTTATTATTGTTTTTTTTCCTCTGTGGTTTACTTGACCTTCTTTGGTATATTTCATGTTGATGTCCATTTACCTTGTCTCTCTACCCTGTCCATTCCCAGGTGAAAAGTAAAGATGACTGTGGCATAGTGGGAAGGTTGGTCAGTCTGGCCGGTTGAGGTGTGGAGGGGACACCAAAAACCAAGCCAGGATTCTGACAAGCAAATTCCCCGGTACCCTTGCTGCTTCTCCTCCTCCTCTTAAAGGGTAATTCCGGTATTTTTAAACTGGGACCCTATTTTCCCATTATTTTGTGTCTAAATGACTATTGGGGACAAAATATTTTTGGAATTGGTCCAGTATTAAGCGAGAATGCTTTAGCCAGCAGCTGTGAAACGGGCTGCAATACAGTCCGCCGGGGCAAGTGCACCCATCAAAAGTATGTCCACTAAAAGTGCTTGTTTCAGCCACTGACAGGCTCAGATTGTTATTATAAGTGTCTGACAACATTATGTAAAGGATCCCTACTTGGACAGATGTGTGTCTAACCCATAACAGAAGTCTAATTCAAAGAGAAGTCTCATTCTGAAATCTCGCGAAAGGAGTTGTTGCAGGAAGACAATGGTGGAAACGTGAGTGAGAGTGTGCCCTTGGCCACTCCGAGGGTCGTAGCGTCAAAAGTAGAGGTGACATAGCTTCGACCCTGGTACCATTTGATTCAACTGAAACCGCGGAACATTTCTTTCTTTTTTTTTTTCAATTTTCCCCAATTTGTATCTGGCCAATTACCCCGCTCTTTTTGAGCCGTGACGTTCGCTGCTCCACCCCCTCTCTGCTTATTCGGGGGCGCCCCGACCGACCAGAGGAGGCGCTAGTGCAGCGACCAGGACACATACCCACATCCGACTTCCCACCCACAGACACAGCCAATTGTGTCTGTAGGGACGCCTGACCAAGCTGGAGGTAACACTGGGATTTGACCGGGCGATCCTGTGTTGGTAGGCAACGGAATAGACCGCTATGCTACCCGGGCGCCCCCGCTGAACATTTCTGATATATAACATGTGGATGTTTGTTTCAAATTGTGGGGTGGAACACAGAGATAAAGCCATTTTCTTGCTGATCCCCACAGATACCTCTTGCTCTACAAGCACTTTATGTGTGTCTTCGTTCCCACATTTTAAAACCTAGACCCGTTATACATCAGAAATGTTCAGCGTTTCCTTCTGAATCTAATGATGTCAGATTCAAAGCAAATGCACCTCTACTTTTACCCTGACAAGCTTCATATGGGCGGCTCCACCATATCAAAAACAGGCTTTGCCAGCAGAAATGTGCTTTAAATGGCTCTATATTTCTGTGTTCGAGTCCACACTTTGAAACAAACATACACATGTTATACATCAAAGAATGTTCAGCCTTTTCTGCTGAATCGATTGGTACCAGGGTCAAAGCAATATGACCTCTACTTTTGACACTATGGCCCTCAGAGTAGCAGGGGCACACTTCCTATAATAGGGTAGGTACCTTGGCAGGACATTGCTGCAGAAAGAGTCAAGGTAATTTTATTAGCTATGAATGATGTTTGATCAAGGCTATAATACCTGCATTTAAAAGCATTTTTGAGATGAAAGCAGAGAAAGGAAATGAGGGATCAGGCAGCCTTGATAAATCAATTTTGCCATCGCATCTGATGGGGATTTTGCACCCACTAGAGTTGGCTTTGCATATCGTTTATTGCTAATAGGCAATCAAAGATTTAACCACCTCTCCACTGTACAATGCACATAAGTCAGTGAATGTGAAGATGGATACAGAAAGATGGATGCAGACACTCAAGGATGGCGAGTGTTGTCTAAAATGCATTTGAATGAATGGTCAGCTCTGATAAGATTCGGCAGGACTTCTTTTGTAAATATCTGAAACCACACCCCCGCGAGCAAATAGTAGAAGAAGTAAATGGGATATCACACCAGAGACCGGAAGAAGCAAAATGTAAAGAAAAACGTCTTAGGGATCCTTTCCATAATGTTGTCACAAGAATAACAATCTGAGCCTGTGAGTGGCAAAGACAAGCATTTTCAGTGGATGTAGTAGTACTTTGATGGGCGTACTTGCCATGGTGGATTACTTTCAGCCCTTTTTGCAGCTGCCGGCTGAAGCATTCTTGCTCAATACTGGACCAATTCCAAAAATGTTTGTCCCTATTAGTCAGTTAGACACCACATGATGGGGAAAATAGGGCCCAGGTTTAAAAAATACCAGAATTACCCTTAAATATCTTTCCTTGGGTCCTAGCTACAACCATGGTGACTCTTATCACAGAGCAGCTCCGTAAGCAGAGTTTGGAGGAGCCATATCGCAAGGCTTTCTCGTTCAATGTAAGTATGGTAAGGAGGATACACAACTTGATCTTGTGCTATAAATGGAGGTAAAGCTTAAAGTTGCATCCAGCACATTTTTGATATTAATAAAAAAAAAGAAGAAAGAAATGTATTGCCAATTGCATTGAAAAATCAACACCGCAGTCTACAGTTTTCCTTAACCAGACAGGCTTTGCCTTCACTCCCAGCTCATTGTTGACAAATTTCGGACTGTGCAGTGGCATGCCTAACGTCCTTCATCTACAACTCTATTTACTCTCTTTATTTTATTTTGTTGTATATGTTTTTTATTTTTATTTTTTTATGTGCAGCACATTGAGTCTGCCTTGGATATAAAATGTGCTATGAATAAAGTTGCCTTGCCTATGATTGCAACTCAGAAGTTGAGAAGGTGGTCTAGGGCGAAGCTCGCAGAATGGAAGTAAGTGCGGTAAGATAGAAATATGTATGAAGTTAGCAAGATCTTAGACTAACATATTGGCAAACAACAGTGTACTTACACATCCAGGAGAAATAGAAAAGGACATCAGAGTCCCTTTTGCCATCATGAATCAGCTGAAACTACAGGAGTGCAGTCAGTAGAGAACAAATCTCCGCCTGGTGTACATATCTCCCCTCCTCCAGTGCCCCTTTTTTTCGCCTACTGGGAGAAGGGAAATGCACACACACACGGATAGAAAAAAGTTTTTCCTGCCATTATAAGACTTTTGCGCAGCGCTCAATTCGATTGAACAGGAAATATGGAAAAAAAAGTTGATATGCAGGGCGTCCGGGTAGTGTAGCGGTCTATTCTGTTGCCTACCAACACGGGGATTGCCGGTTCGAAGCCCCGTGTTACCTCCAGCTTGGTCGGGCATCCCTACAGACACAATTGGCCGTGTCTGCGGGTGGGAAGCCGGATGTGGGTATATGGCCTGGTCGCTGCACTAGTGCCTCCTCTGGTCAGTTGGGGCGCCTGTTCGTGGGGGAGGGGGAACTGGGGGGGGGGGAATAGCAGGATCCTCCCACGTGCTACATCCCCCTGGCAAAACTCCTCACTGACAGGTGAAAAGAAGCAACTGGCGACTCCTCGGAGGAGGTATGTGGCAGTCTGCAGCCCTCCTTGGATTGGCAGAGGGGGTGGAGCAGCGACCCGGACGGCTTGGAAGAGTGGGGTAATTGGTTGGATACAATTGGGGAGAAAAAAAAGTTGATATGTAGTGCTCAAGCTAAACAATATCCCTAATAACATTTTGCCTGTCTGTCTGTGGATGCTCGGCATCCTACACAGACCCTCACATGAATGTGACCAAGTCTACAGAGATGATTTCCGGCTTGGATTGCAATTAATCCTACTCTTGAAATTGTATTTTTATAGCGGAGTTTAAACATTAGAGACTATGACACTTCCACATGGTGTTGAGGTGAATAAGACGAATTATTTTTTGGTTTATCTAGTGTTCCTCCAATTATCCTTTGCTGAGTTCAGCAGTGAATGATTTGCTGGCTTGTGAAATATAATAAACTTCTCATTTACTTTCAACACTCATACCTGAATACATAGTTTTTGTTTTGAGACACGCTGCCTGCTCTGACTCGCCTGTCGATGTGTCGGACGTGCACACGGTTGACTCACAGTGGGCAGCGATGGAGCGCACTGTTGGTCGAGCAAGCTAGGGAATGAGTGAAGAGAGAGATCAGCAATATTGACAACGAACGTTTTTTGAAGGTTTTGAATCACCACAACCATGAGAGGTTCTTCATCATGCAGTCATAACTGCAAAAAAAATTTAGGCTGTTAGGTCCAGTAGTTTGCAAGACACAGTAGTAGTCCAGTAGTTTGCAAGCCATAGACACACACAAACCCACACACACGTGCGTGACCAAACGCTGTTATATTGCTCTTGTTTCATTTCAGTGCACATGTTAATAGGTTTGAGCAGCCACACAGCCCGGATGAGTGGCGTGGTTTGAGCTGTGCTGCTGCGGCACGTCATCTAAATTTTCAGGCGTCAAGCCTATTTTCTCTGCATGAGGGACATGGTTCTCAACAAAAATAGACAGTGAAAATGATCTGTTGAAAGTCATATTGACATCATACCAGCAGTTCAGCAAGGTAGCCTTCATGCACAGGTAAATGTGAATGGTGTGGACCAGGCCTTACTGTTGTGCAAATTTCAAAGTTACAAGCTTAAACTGTGTTGACCCAGTAACAAGTTTAGAGTTGCCTGCAATGGACAGGCCACATTGTTTATAATACACCCGCAGCATAGCTTTCCCCTCGTACCGCAACCACGGGTACTGCGTTAGCCATTGTGGTTGAAAGTAGTACTTTGTCTTCTTCACTGGCTCAGTCGGTCTCTCTCTGCCTGCACTTTCATCATCAGTGGCATCTAAGTTGGAACCTCTTGTTGGCTCTCTGTCCCTACCAGCCGCCTCCTCTCTCTCGTGATTTTGCTTTTTAAAATAATCAGCTATAGACCGCTTCAATTTTGGATTGTTGGCAGATTTGCCATTTGTAATTCATGCATTTGTGCCACTTGCATGAATGTGACCACATGTTTGTTTTTTTACCCCCCCCCTTTTCTCCCCAATTGTATCTGGCCAATTACCCCACTCTTCCGAGCCATCCCGGTCGCTGCTCCACCCACTCTGCCGAGCCGGGGAGGGCTGCAGGCCACCACATGCCTCCTCCGATACATGTGGAGTCACCAGCCGCTTCTTTTCACCTGACAGTGAGGAGTTTAGCCAGGGGGACATAGTGCATGGGAGGATCACGCTATTCCCCACAGTTCCTCCCTCCTCCCTGAACAGGCACCCCGACCGACCAGAGGAGGTGCTAGTGCAGCGACCAGGACACATGCCCACATCCAGCTTCCCACCCGGAGACACAGTCAATTGTGTCTGTAGGGATGCCCGACCAAGCCAAACGTAACATGGGGATTCGAACCAGAGATCCCATGTTAGTAGGCAACGGAATAGACCGCTACGCTACCTGGACACCTGACGACATGAAATTTTAACTCATACACTCGCAGTCTGGAGCCCTGGTGTGTTGCGGATCGGTAACGTCAGTCCGATATCCAATGAGTGAATTACATCAGTATCTGCACTCAATTACAGATATTGGATTGGATCGGTCCTAACTCTAGAGGGTATATGACAGTTTGTTATGCTTATTCCCACCAGTGAATAAGTCAAATCAAGCATAACACCCTTATTCATACCAGGCAAACTTCACTTATTTAAAATGTTGTACCGAAGCTTTGAAGCCCAAAAAAAAAAAGATATTTGGGGGACAGCCCTGTCAGTTTTCTATTTACCCTTTTTTTGTGTACCATTTTAGTCGCTGCCTGCAGTTGGTTCTAGCCCTACAGTTTCTTGGAGTACTTACGGATCAACACAAGGCAAGTTACTTGAACTTAGATTGGCAGTTTACAGCTGAATGATGAGTATCAATTACTTGATTATATCTTGCTATTCACAGAGAGCAGTTGGGCTGCTTACCCATTGTCCAAAGCCCATCTCCTGGATGCTCCCTCTGGTCATGTGTCCTGTGTCCCAGTTGAAGAACCTCTCCACCATCCACAAGGTCCCAGCACCTCAGTCACAGACCTGACCTTCCAGAGTTCCCCTCCCCCGCCCCCCCCTCCAAAACGCCACTGCCGTTCTCTGTCTGTTCCAGAGGACCTGTCTCGCTGCCGCTCTACCTGGCGACCCAGCGCGTCCAAGGTTTGGACACCTGTCAAACGCCGCTGCCAAAGTGGAGGAGTGGCCAGTATAGGATCTGCACCTAGCTCTTTGCCACTCCGTGGCCCGAGTGCCTCCCTCACGTCTTCTTCCCTCCATTCTTCCTCCAGTCCTACCTTCTTTAGCTTGGCGCTGTCCTCTGACTCCCCATTACCCTGGAGCTTCCCTTGGGACCCCTCTGACACATTAAGGGGCGCTTGCTCCAACTTCCTCCCTGCCCCTTCCTCCTGTTCCTCCTCCCCTGCCCCACTGGCAACCTCTCATTCACTGCTTCAGCGTCGTTTTTCCCTCTCCCCTGTGCATATTCGGGAGGCCTCTGTGCCACTCTTGCCTGCTCAACCCTCCCGTGCTTCTGCTTTGACCACTGGCTGTTCTGCCATGGACCCCCCAGCACCCTCCCCATCTCCCACCTCAGCCTGCAGCACCCCATCCTCCTCCAGGCGCGTCCTGCGTCCTTGCCTTCCAAGATGCCACTCTCAGCCTTGTGACATGCGTAAGCCTCGCTTGAAGAGGCGCCATGACCCAGACATTCAACCCTGCCCAAGACCAGGCCTCGACTTTGGCAAGATGACTCAGGTGAGTAAAAGACTCCAAGAGGCAACCATGTTAGTCCCTCGGTCTTGTCAAATTTGTCCAACCATTGACAGTGCATACAGTTAATGGTCCACAGGGTTATGGATAAATGTAAGGTCAGATGGCTGCTGTTTTTTTATTCTTCCTGGCCTTTGAGAGCAACAGAGCCTCAGGCAGCATCCCATCCCCCCACATCTTTGGCTCAACACAGCTAAGCGCAACCCCCATGCCTTTAGCTTTCTGAGTCCTTTCAAACACAGACCAAGATCATTAGTGAGAAGTGGGCCTTCGGTTCCCTGACACCCCCCCCCCCCGTCCTCAGAGTGTAACAGCTCTTGCTGCTCCAATCTTATTCAGACCAACAGTCTTGAGTGGGTTTTGAGGTGTGATGTTGGTACTTGCCATTTCAGCCTAATTTTGGTGTGTGGGTTTTGCCAGCCATGGCCATTGAAATTTACACCTGAAATGCTTCACTCAAACTACCTTCAATAACTAAAAAGTAGACACAGTAATGCATGCTGGCTATTCGGTGGTGGTAGTGATGAGCTGAGGATTTATAGAGATGTCACTTCTGCAGCTGTGCTGCAATGTTATATGAGATGGAGAAATTAGACTTTCTGCTTTAGGGTCCTGAGGGTCACACGGCTGCTTAAAGAAATGGTTTATTTGCACTTTACACAAGGCATGAACAAATGTTCAAATGTGTTTAGCATGTGACTGGTATCTGATTTCAGATGTATACATTCTCTCAAACCCTGCAAATGTGCAGACCAAAGTGCCATCTGAGTGGTCATTGTACCTTTTCTTTTCCCCCTTGTTTCCCCCTTTGTTTTAGCTTGGTAGTGGTGAATCCCTTGGCTGCAGAGCAGGTAGCTGCATGATTTTGGAGCCTTCCAAGGGGGACCGACGTTCTGCCTTCTCCCCTGCTGAGTTCATGGGACGGAACAGCATTGGCCCACTAAGTGAAAGTGAGGAGGAGGAAGAGGATAAAAGACCAGGGAATGTATTGGCTGGAGTACAAAAAATTGTTTTTGAGAGAGACTGCACAGAGCTAGACTTGAATCTTATAGAGGAGAACTGACAGCGCCTTGGTGCTTCCTATGTGACCGACTGCATTCATCACCATGCTAACCACACATCATATAGGCTACACACGCTCTTCTCGGGTCCTGCTGCCCTAATAAGGCACATGTTGGGACCCTTTAATAATTGAAGAATCAACAAATAAGCTGCCAGTATAAAAATACAATATTATTGTAATGCTTGAGCAAACACAATGGTCAGCATTTCACAAAAGATGGTGCCTGCCTCTTCAGGATTCTGTTGGCTTATAAATGAGTTTATATGCACACAGTACTCTGGCTGATGATTTGATATCATAATTTTAAAGGCTTGTTCAGGATAATCTTTTATAGATGTTGGTATCCTGATCACAAAAACCCTTAATACACATTTTAACAGAGAAAAATTATTGCAAATATCATAGAAAGAACTTGTATGGAGGGGAAAAAATGTTAGTAAATGAGAAACGTGACTCCATGTACGGTATGTCTCCAATCTCCAGCAATTGTATTTGTTTTTTCTCAATCTAGATTTTGCATTGTCAGGGATCTCAAAAGAATAGTTGAAATAATAGTTTTTTGTTTTTTTTTACAATTTGGGTCTTATTTGTGGAGTTTTTGTCATTATGCATATTGGTTATGATTATCCTATTGCTCAACAGGTTCATGGTGGAGATTTTGGACATGGGAGCACTGCTAGTCAGTTTTAAAACCATCTTTTGGGGCCACAGAACATGAGTGTCAGACATCTTTCAATAAGTCCAATTTAACCCAGTTACCTTGATAATGAATAAATATTTAACCATTGCAGCAGGTTTACTAGGATTTGGATTTTATACAGTAGTTTGTGATGGTGAGCCACAGACATCCGTAGACGTCGCTTAGGTCTTCTGACCAGGGCTTACTGGTTGTCCCTTGCCCTCGACTGAAAACAAAAGGTGATCATGCCTTTGAAGTTGTGGCTCCGACACGGTGGAACGTTCTTATAGACCTACAATCTGTGGTCTCTGTTGATGCCTTTAAAAAGCAGCTGAAGACTCATTTATTCAAACTAGCCTTTTTCACCTCATGCTGTCTAGTGTTTGTAATTTTGTGTGTTTTCAAGTTCTTTTGTTGCTTATGTTTTGTTTCTTCTTTTTTTTTTTTTACTGTTTTTATGGTCTTTATTTTTAACAGTTTTACTCTCGTGAAGCACTTTGTGACCTTGCTTTGTGAAAGGTGCTATATTAAATAAACTTTACATTATAGACAAAACTTCGTGCACATGGATAACTGCAGTAAGTAAGCTGGTCATTCTGTAAATTCAACCAGGAAGTTGGGCATTTTGAGTGATTACTTTTACTGTTTCTCACTTGCAAATGCATGGTTTAGATAATTGGGTTAGATTGGACTTGTTAAAACGTCTTGACATTCATATTCCATTTCCCCATAAGACGCCATTGTAAAGCTGTCTTAACAGTATTCCTGTGTCAAATCTCCACGTTGAAACTGTTAGTAAAGTTATAGATATGCATGATGGCAAAACCTATGACAATAAGACCAGGTCGTGAGGGGGGGGGGGGACGGACTTGTCTTTTAGATGGATGTTGTGTTTTATAAGTGCATCCCAGAATAAAATGTGCATAATTATGAATACCCCAGATGAAAACGTTATCTGCAAGTCAACACATGAATATTGGCCTTTTTTTCATTACTAAAAGCAGTACTTTGGGTACTTGTGTAGTAGTAATGAAGGTCGATTGTAGATTCCTGTTGACAGAATACATTCCAGAATAATAAACTTCCAGAAAGCCTCTCCTGTATGGAGGAAAGAGAGCAGCCCACTCAGACACATCTGCTTTACTTTTAAGGATTCAGTTGGACCCTGAGAAATATATCAACAAGGGAAAACATTTGGGTGCTTCTCTTTAAAGTGACAAAAGGATTGAATCCCCCAATTGTTATTTTTCTATAGTTGTGAGCGAAATCTTCTGTTTGAATGTCAGTCAACAATCACGTTATTTTGGATGATACTGTATAATAATCATGCCTTAAGCTTGACGTGCACAGATTTCCTTGCTGTTCCAGTGTTTGTCACAGCTAGATGTTTTCCCAAGGAATCTTAATTTGCGCTGATTCAGATATTGAACGGGTCACAAGCACTACAATAGACATTTAAATAAATTAATCAATGCTGCAGTTGGATCCAATAGGGCACAATGTAAAATGTATTTTACAGTGGTTACACATGTCAAACCTACTCAAGTGTAGGTTTGACAGAGTCCAGTAGCGGTGCAGAAGATTGGTGGCCTTTCAGAAATGATTTTTAATGTGTTTTCAGACGGAGCAATTCCTCTTACGCAATTTATGTACAAATAAAGTTTAATAATTTTTTTCCAAAAGCGTCATGTTTCTTTAACCCCCCCCCACCCCCCAATAAACTACTGGTTTTATTTCCCACATGAAGGATTCGTTCCAAATATGGATAGTATAGTATGCTATTTAATGTTGACTAATATGACACCTAGTGGTTGATTTGGGTATAATGTTGATTTTAGAGATTATTTGGCCAATTGACAAATTTTTTTAAAATATATATATATATATATTATATAACACGTTGCGCGGGAAGACGCGAAAATATTAACCCATCTAGAACAAATTCGCCGTCTGTTGTGGAATCGTTTGACGTGGCTCGTATTGATAACCATAACGTGATTTTAACGTAAGACTAAGGATAGCCATTCTGGTAACAGTTTAAAAAAAAATTTTTTTTTTTAAACATTTATCGCGGGCAAACTGCGCGTTTCGTTTTTCCCGAAACAGTGGTCGGAAGCGCAGTTTAACGAAAGCGCAATTCTCCGACGGATCACAATTCCGCCGTGGAAGGTGAGGGCGCTCCTTCCCGTCGACAGTCGCTTCTTCGCAGACGCCTGGGCCCCCCGTCAACAGGCGACTTCCTCTTTTTTTTTCTTCTCTGATTTCATGGCGATCGGGAGAGAGGGAACACCACCGACGCACTCACTGTCTCGGCTCTCCTGAAAGAGTTTGATTGGGGTAAATAATTCACAGTTTCCGCGGGACTGAGTTCACCGAGAAGGGGAGGGGGTGTAGAGAGAGAAGAGGGCGACACACTTAACCTTAATCTTATCGAAATTTCCACGTTTTCTCTGCGGTGTTTGGTGGCTTGTGGGTGAGACACTCACATTGTAGTGGTGCTCGCCGATATCAGATCGGACGGAACGGGCTCCCCCACCGTTGCATCTCCCCCGCACGGCGCGCTAGCAGCAGCGGTCGTTGGCTAGCTAGCGTTAGCAATTGCGCAAATGTTTTCCATCGCTGTTTATATACACGATAAAGCCGACGATGGCGGGCACAAGCCAATGAATTAAACGTGGCTCAGTTGCCCGCACTTCACCGTTCTTCCAAAGTAGTTTCTCTTGTCCGTCGAAACGTTAACTATCGATGCGAACCCCGAACATCGTTTGTGTTTGGTTAACGTTGCCTAGCTAAGTGCGCTCGGTTAGCTATCTTAAGTTTAACATTTCAAAAAAAGTTAAGCATGGGACGTATTAGGGTTTGTGAAATAATAAAAGTTAAGCAGCCTTTTACACATGGCTGGATTTTTTTGTGTGTGTGATGAGAAATGTTTTTCAGCTGTCCTTATGGGCGCCTCAGCAACCGTTTGAATCTTGATAGTTTAATAACGAGTTAACGTTGCCGCTAGCAAGTTTTGTAGCTAACGGTAACTAGCCTACGTTGCTGCCTAGCGACCCAATTAATGGCCGGTATTTTCCCCTGTAAGTTAACTTGGCGTTTTCAAATTCAGTAAGGCTTGCCGTCTGCAGTGCATATGCTGGGGCGGTGATTAATTAGCGTGTGCACGTTAATTAACGTAGCAATCAACACACTGATATAGTAGTTAAGGGCTCCTCAGCCGTTAAGGTTAACTCGGTTATCAGTATTGTGTCGAGGCAAGCTAACGGTTTAATTGGCATGTGGAGATGGTCAAAAGTGCTGCTAACAAGGTTAATCGTTTGAGTTGATTGGAACATCTTGTTGCCCCAAATTGTCACGGTTCTAAACTTTATTTTAAAATGTTTATGTAGTTTCATAGCGTTGATTAATGATTAGAGGCCAGCGAATGTGTTGTGGTGGAACCAGTTGTTATTGTTAACTTTGTAACGTATTTAATTGCACAATATTGTCACGTTACAGATCTCAGATTGTCTTCCTCCTCCTTGTTTACAGTGCAAACTGAGTTGTCAACCATATTGGCACTAAAGTACAAACAGTCGTCCTGCGGGTAAGTGTCAAAGTCAGACTATAAATGCATGTGCCCACACATGCAGAGATACAATTTGATTTTAGCCCCCCACGTTTAGAAAGTGTCAGATGGTTTGCAGGTTTTATAATTCCAATTAGATTATCTAACTGCAGTTGTTACACATGGGATTGGAGCATTATTTCAACGCAAGATACGTTAGCCTTTTTAAAATGGATCATATGTAAGATGGTGTTATGAATACTATGCACATACACGGTGCTTAACTTGTAAATCATGAGGTCCTGGAACACCAAAGTGTTGACCAGTGAATGGACTGTAAAGGGAGAGGTCCTAATCATTCATGAATCATTATATTGGTGTGGCAAACACGTTAGATGCCACATTAGTGCTATAGTGCCATGATAAGCACATTTCTTAACAGTATTAAACATCTGTTATGCTGAGGGCTGGTTGAAATTATAGATTTAAATTTTTTTTTTTATTGCAAACCTAAACTAGCCTTCCAATACAATCGGCACATTACACCTGCACAACAAATGTCCATATGGGAGCAATACCACATGTCAAAAAATCCCAATGTAATAGCAGTCACAAGCTAACTAACTAGTGTGGACTAGCAAAACTTTAATGAGTAAATTCATATATATCTAGACATCATTTATAAACAAAGTATCAGCAATTACAATTGCCTTTAGGCAATGATAATGCTGGCATTGAATTTCAGCTGCACTTTGACAGAAGCATTTAGATCACATGTGCTACATGATTGTTATGAATGCCATGCTAGCTATCACAAAGTTATCACGCATCCTCAAATACCCCTTTTCCACCAAGGCAGTTTGAGGGCTGGTTCAGAGCCGATGTGTAATCTCGAACCAGTTCTTAGTGAGCCAAAGAACCATCTCTTGGCTAGGAAAACTGGTTCCAGAGCGCCACCAACTCTTTGCTGGACTAGAAGAAAGAACCACTTACATCAGTGTCAGGATTATCATGATCAACAAGACCAATAAGGTGATGCATTACTTGGCAGCAAGAATCAGTTCTGCCAAATAATGCATGCACCCTTTAACACTCAGTAATGACACTTCAAAACAAAGTTTGATTGGAATCAAATAGTTGGTTGGCACATGCTTTTATTTGATCAGATTTGACAGAGTGAATTTGACACCCCACATTGATCTTTCCACATTTGAAAACCTCATTTTAGTATATCTGAAATCCTATGCTTACAAATACGTCCATGAAGAACCCCGTAGAGTTTGCCCTAATAAATTTCAGACCAATCACCCCACAGGGGAACAAAGCAGATAATCACAGGTTCCGTTAATTTTATAATGGACATTTGTGTTTTGATATTTAAACAAACCATCTATCAACAGGGAAATAAAAGCCTCTTGTCTATGAGACCAGTCTCTTTAGAGCTCCAGCCAGCTCACAGCAGGGTCTGTGAGCATGACTGGACAGCTGGTTGCCAGATGGTGGAGCTACTCAACTCTGAAAATGTTGGAGCAAATTTTCAATTTGCCATCAATTTTCGTAAAGCTGCCAATATTCGAAATCTACATGGTTGATTTCTTGCCTTAAAAATTCTCAGATGTGAATTTAATCATAAAATAGCTTATGAACATTTTTAAAAAATTCGAAACCTACACAGATGATTTCTGACTTAATCTTGCTGGGAAAGCGGAGACCTATACAGACATATACAGTTACAGACGTATACAGTGACGTAATGACATGGCTCTCTAGCCAGCTCTAGCCCATGGAAAAGCAAACCGGTTCTTAGAAGGTTTGGAAGTTGAACCAACTGCGAACAGGCACTAGCACCAGCCCAGAGCTCGAACTGGGTTCGCATTGGTGGAAAGGGGGTAATAGAGAATCCACTCAAGTTCTTTTTTCTCTCGGAATATAAAGTGACATACAAAAATTCAGTTTGCTTGCCTCAAGAGGTGTGGGATCCTCATAAAAAGGTGCTGGAACGTAGGTGGTCCAAGACTGAAAGGTGTCAAATTTTTTTCATATCGGATCCACCATAAATTAAAGCCCCAATCTGCGATTTGGAAATAGCGACTGCCTGTCCCACCTATTTACTAAACATCCGCTTTTCCACTATAAACTCAATATAGCTAAGTCAACATGGATCGTGTGGTCTGCAAGGGGGAAGAGGAGGAAGGGGAACAGAAAGGCTACAGGCTTAAAATCTCACACCAACACAACTCGAGTGAATTTAGTAGCAGTCTTGTTAAGCCCCCCCCCACACACACACACAGACACACACACTATGCAATATCAGCCGTTGTATTGCCGCTTCAGACAAAATTTCCCTGACGTGAGCAAATTGTTTGTCGTGAGTGGCGGTTGGCTGTCTTGGGTTAAGTGTGGCAAGTTTAAAGACGGCCAACAGAGTGCCATTCTAGGCTCAACCAAGTTTTAGCAGGATCAGAAAATGTAAGCTGTGGCAGTCATCATTTAGTGTGCACGGGTCGGCCTTACTAGAAAATATCACGGGTTCGGGCAGGTCGGGTCAAAAAGTGACAAAACAGCGTTCCGAGTAAGTTATAACTAACTTACAGAAATATTGCGCACAATAGGTTAGGCTGTGCATTACTAATCCACCTTCTCCTTCTCTCTCACGCTCTCTCTGTCTCGCAAACACACGCACTTACGCACACACACAAGCAGCTTTATCATTGGTTTGCGATTGTGGTTTTGGACAATGCGTGTGTTTTAGAGTGTTGAGGCCTCCATATGAGATTTTTCCCTGTTATCTGTAGCTTTTGTTTACAGTGCCAAAACTTTTTTTGGTCAGAAAGAAGAGGCTACCACTGAAGATAATGGTAGACTTAATCAGAGAAAAGTTAAAAACAGGCTAATATTCAATAGGCTATGCTTGCAATCATTGTATTATCCTGGGCAAACAGCCCAAAAATGAAATAGTGCAACACTGCTCACTTTACTGTTGCCTGGGCTAAATTTGGAGGTTTGCAGGTCAAGTCGGGTTTGGGTGGTTAATTAACGCATATTTTAGCGGGGCAGATTGGCTCTTATAATGGGTCGGGTGGGTGCGGGTATTAAAAAACCCTGACCCATGTGTCACTAGTGGCAGGGTATGTGCTGATTAAAAACAAGTGACCAACAGGAGCATGATACAAAAAAATCCTATAGATTGTGATTAACCGAATATGAAGTTATTTTTAACTAAAGGATCAAGTCAAGTTAATTTTATTTGTATAGCCCAATATCATTAATTACAAACTTGCCTCGGTGGGCTTTACAGCAATACAACATCCTGTCCTTAGACCCTCGCATCAGATAAGGAACAACTCCCTAAAAACCCTTTTACAGAGAGCAAATATAGGAAGAAACCCCAGGGAGAGCAACAGAGGAGGGATATCTCTCCCAAGACAAACATACAGTGCATCCGGAAAGTATTCACACCCCTTCACTTTCCCCACATTTTGTTATGTTACAACCTTATTCCAAAATGGATTAAATTCCTTTTTTTTCCTCTCATCAATCTACATACAATACCCCATAATGACAAAGCGAAAAAGGTTTTGTAGACATTTTTGCAAATTTATTAAAAATAAAAAACTGAAATATTGCTTGTACATAAGTATTCACACCCTTTACTCAGTACTTGGTTGAGGCACCCTTGGAAGCGATTACAGCCTCAAGTCTTCTTGGATATGAAGCTATAAGCTTGGCACACCTATATTTGGGGTATTTCTCCCATTCTTCTCTGCAGATCCTCTCGAGCTCTGTAAGGTTAGATGGGGAGCGTCGCTGTACAGCTATTTTCAGGTCTTTCCAGAGATGTTCAGTGGGGTTCAAGTCTGGGCTCTGGCTGGGCCACTCAAGGACATTCACAGACTTGTCCCGAAGCCACTCCTTTGTTGTCTTGGCTGTGTGCTTAGGGTTGTTGTCGTGTTGAACGGTAAACCTTCGCCCCAGTCTGAGGTTCTGAGCGCTGTGGAGCAGGTTTTCATCAAGGATCTCTCTGTACTTTGCTCCATTCATCTTTCCCTCGATCCTGACTAGTCTCTCAGTTCCTGCCGCTGAAGAACATCCCCACAGCGTGATGCTGCCACCACCATGCTTCACTGTAGGGATGGTATTAGCAATGTGATGAGAGGTGCCTGGTTTCCTCCAGATGTGACGTTTGGCATTCAGGCCAAAGAGCTCAATCTAGGTTTCATCAGACCAGAGATTCTTGTTTCTCATGGTCTGAGAGTCCTTTAGGTGCTTTCTGGCAAACTCCAAGCGGGCTGTCATGTGCCTTTTACTGAGCAGAGGCTTCCGTCTGGCCACCCTACCATAAAGGCCTGGTTGGTGGAGTGCTGCAGAGATGGTTGTCCTTCTGGAAGGTTCTCCCATCTCCACAGAGGAATGCTGGAGCTCTGTCAGGGTGACCATGGGGTTCTTGGTCACCTCACTGACCAAGGCCCTTCTCCCCCGATTGCTCAGTTTGGCTGGGCGGCCAGCTCTAGGAAGAGTCCTGGTCGATCCAAACTTCTTTCATTTACAAATGATGGAGACCACTGTGCTCTTCGGGACCTTCAAAGCTGTAGAAATTTTTTTGTACCCTTCCCCATATCTGTGCCTCGATACAATCCTGTCTCGGCGGTCCACAGACAATTCCTTTGACTTCATGGCTTGGTTTCTGCTCTGACATGCACTGTCAACAGTGGGACCTTATATAGACAGGTGTGTGCCTTTCCAAATCATGTCCAATCAGTTGAATTTACTACAGGTGGATTCCAATCAAGATGTAGAAACATCTCAAGGATGATCAGTGGAAACAGGATGAACCTGAGCTCAATTTTGAGTGTCATAGCAAAGTGTGTGAATATTTCAGTTTTTTATTTTTAATAAATTTGCAAAAAATTCCACAAAACCTTTTTCACTTTGTCATTATGGGGTATGTGTGTAGATTAATGAGGGGAAAAAAAGGAATTTAATCCATTTTGGAATAAGGCTGTAACATAACAAAATGTGGGGAAAGTGAAGGGGTGGGAATACTTTCCGGATGCACTGTACATGCAACGGATCTTGTGTGTCTAGAGCACTATTTACAAAATACAGCATTGAAAGAGAATAACATTATTATAATGGAATGATAAGATATATGAAGAATATAATCAGGAGGACACCAAGCAGTGTCTGGATTCCACCGGAACAGCCTAGGACCTGAGCCACATGACAACCATTACCATGTAGACATGGCAGGAGGACAGACTACACCTGCACACTGACTCGCATCACACCATTCACATACAAGAGAAAAGAGGCAAGAAAAATTATGAGTCACACATCGGAGTGAGAGAAGGATATAACATTGAAACAGGATAACAAAATCATATGGTTTTATAAGATGTATAAAAATGTGATGAGGATGCCAAGCAGTGTCCAGGTGGTGACCATCATCACCATGGAGACCTGGGAGGAGGACAGACTACACATGCACACGAGGAGACTCGCATCGCACCATTCACATACACAGGAGAAGAGAACGGAGTACACCTCATTCAGATAATGACAAAAGACACGTGAGAGAAGAGAACAGTTTGCAATAGTCAAAAATCTATACTCTATAATCTCATTGGCAGAGCAGTGCTTGGTAAATTCACTGAGACAGCAACTGACCTGCCATGCAGTACAGGTTGTGAAGTACTCCATTTAAAGGCAACTAATTGTAGGTTAAGGCAACTAAGTCTGGATGAAACAAATACATGTATTAGATTAGTCTCTGTGTCAGCCATGGATAGGAAAGACTGACTGTTAGCTATGTTGTGTAGTGAAAAAAGGCAGTCTTGGTGATTTCTTTAATGTGCTTATCAACGGAAAGTGTGGGATCAAATGTAACACCAAGATTCTAGGTTACCACACTTCTGGATATCACAGAGTTGTCGATTGTTATTGTTACTTGATCAAATTGGTACCTTTGTGTAGCAGAGCCAAAGACCAGCATCTGTTTTATCCGGATTTAAAAGCAGGAAATTTAGTGATGTCCAATTTTTCACAGCAGCCAAGCAGGCCTACGTTAGTCTTTTCAGTATGATCATCGGCCCTTAAAGGCACATACAGCGGAGTATCATCCACATAGCAAAGGAAATGTATTCCATGACTACGTATAATTTAGCCAAGAGGTGAAATATAAAGAGAGAAAAGTAGAGGACCAAGAACCAAGCCATGAGGTATGCCACATTTGTCAGGGGATTTTGAAGTAATTTATAGCAGACTGTTCTTCTAGACTTAAGACAAGCGAGAGCTAAGCCAGAGACACCAAAATTACAATTTATTCTGTCTAATAGTATACAGTTCTCAATGGTGTCAAAGGCTGCACTGAGGCCCAGCAGTTGAAGTACCAAGGTGGAATCAGAGTCCACAGGAAGTAGAACATCATTCATCACTTTGGTCAGAGCAGTTTCAGTGGAGTGACAGGTCCTGGAAGCCCATTGAAAAGGTTCGTAGATGGTAATCTTTTATATGGGTCGAAAGTTGTTGATACACATTCTCTCTAGGACTTTAGAAAAGAATGGAAGATCAGAGACTGGTTGATAGTTATTAAGAGAACCTGGATCTAGGTGCGGTTTCTTAAGTAGACCACAGCTGTCTTAAAACTGCTGGGAACATTGCCAGTAGTAAGTGATGAATAAACAATGTCTACCATTGTAGGTACCAGGGAAGGCCAGAGGTCTTTCAAAGTTTTGCCGGTAAAGGGTCAAGTAGGCAAGTAGTTGGTTTAGAAACTGACAAGAGCTTGTTCCAAGTATCAAGAGAGATAGTCTCAAAAGCTGTAATAACAGGGATTATCAGTGGCTCATTGTATAGATATGAATTTGGTAAGACAGATCTGCAGGAGTAGCTTTAGTTGAAGAACTAATTTTGTTTATGATCTCATAGACCTTACTACTACTTTTGGCTGCTCCTGTTAGGGATCGCCACAGGTGATTATCCGTTTCCATTTCTTCATTTCCTCTGGATCTTCCTCTGTCATGCCAGCCACCTGTATGTCCTCCCTGACCACATCCATAAACCTCCTCTATGGCCTTTCTCTTTTCCTCTTGCCTGGCAGCTCCATCTTCAGCATCCTTCTCCCTATATACCCAGCATCTCTCCTCAGCACATGTCCAGACCATCTCAATCTTACCTCTCTTGCTTTGTCTCCAAACAGTCCAACCTGCGCTGTCCCTCTATACTCGTTCCTAATCCTGTCCTCCTTTGTCACTCCCAACAGAAATCTTAGCATCTTCAACTCTGCCATCTCCAGCGCCGCCTCCTGTCTTCGTCACTGCCACCATCTCCAAACCATAGAACACAGCGGGTCTCACTGCCATCTTGTAAATCTTTCCTTTAACTCTTGCTGGTACCCTTCTGTCGCAAATCACTCCTGACACTCTTCTCCACCCACTCCACCCTGCCTGCACTCTTCTTCACCACTCTTCTGCACTCCCCATTACTTTGAACAGTTGACCCCAAGTATTTAAACTCATCCACCTTTGTCACCTCTACTCCTTGCATTCTCACCATTCCGCTGTCCTCCCTCTTGTTCACGCATATGTATTCCATCTTGCTCCTAATTTTCATTCCTCTTCTCTCCAGTGCCTACCTCCACCTGTCCAGGCTCCCCACAACCTGCTCCCTACTCTCACTACAGACCACCATGTCATCAGTGAACATCATAGTCCACGGAGACTCCTACCTGATCTCGTCCATCAACCTGTCTATCACCATTGCAAACAAGAAAGGGCTCAGAGCTGATCCCTGATGTAATTCCACCTCCACCTTGAACCCATCCGTCATTCCTACCACATACCTCACCACTGTCACACTGCCCTCATATCATATCATGTTACATGCCCTGCACCACTCTTACAATACCACACCTCTTGTCTCGGCACCCTGTCATATGCTTTCTCTAAATCCACAAAAACACAATGTAACTCCTTTTGACCTTCTCTGTACTTCTCCATCAACATTCTCAAAGCAAACATCACATCTGTAGTGCTCTTTTGTAGCATAAACCATACGGCTGCTCACTAATCATCACCTCTCCTCTTAAGCTGGCTTCTATTAGTTGCCCAGCCATCTGGCAACTCTTCATTACCACCCAGTGCTTGTTTTAATTACTCCCTGAACATCACACAACAGTCTTCCTCGTTAACTTCCACCATTTGATCCTTGGCACTGCCTTCACTCTCTTCCTCTTCTTGATCTCCAAAGTCATCCTACAGACCACCATCCGATGCTGCCTAGCTACGTTTTCCCCTGTCACCACCTTGCAGTCTCCAATCCCTTTCAAATTGTGTCTTCTGCATATGATATAGTCCACCTGTGTGCCTCTTCCTCCACTCATATGTCATCCTGTGTTCGTTCCTCCCTCTTGTTGAAATATTTATTCACCACAGACATTTCCATCCTTTTTGCAAAATCCACCACCATCTGTCCTTCCACGTTCCTCTCCTTGACACCATACCTGCCCATCACCTTCTCGTCGCCTCTGTTCCCTTCACCAACATGCCCATTGAAGTCCGCCCCAATCACCACTCTCTCCTCCTTGGGTACACTCTCTACTACTTCATCCAACTCACTCCGGAGTTTTTCTTTCTCTTCCATCTCACATCCAACTTGAGGGACATATGTGCTGATAACATTCATCATCACACCTTTGAATTCCAGCTTGATACTCGTCACTCTGTCCGACACCCTTTTCACCTCCAACACACTCTTGACATACTCTTGCTACTCCATTTCTCCTCCCATCCCTGCACCATGGAAGAAGATTCTGAACCCATCTCTGATACTCCTGGCCTTACTTTCCTTCCACCTGGTCTCTTTCACACACAGTATATCTATATTCCTTCTCTCCATCATATTAGCCATCTCTCCTTTTACCAGTCATAGTGCCAACATTCAAAGTTTGACTCTCACCTTCACACTCCTACCCTTCCTCCTCTCCCGCTGCCTCTGGACATACCTTCCCCCTCACCATCTCCTTTGTCCAACAGTAGCATAGTTTCCACTTGCACCCTGCTGGCCAACAGTACCAGTGGCAGTTGTTGGTAACCCGGGCCTCAACCGGTATGGAAATCTGATTTATGATCCACATATTTGATTCGGCAAAGGTTTTATGTCAGATGCCCTTCCTGATGCAGCCCTCCCCATTTATCTAGGCTTGGGACTGGCACTGAGAATGCACTGGCTTGTGCATCCTCAGTGGCTGGGTTATGATCTCTAGACTTTTTCTGCAATAAAGTTGATCTAAGCAACCTAATTGCAGGAGAAAGTCTAGAAACCTCATGGGCCATGGATGGTGAGCAGCTAATAGATGGCTGCTTTTAGTAAATTTATATACTATGTCAAAGAGAAATCAGGGATTATGTTTATCGAGTAAGCGAGAGAGATGCACTGCTCTTGCAGCAGATAAAACATGCTTGCATTTCAATAAACACTCATCGGTAAAAAACGTACAATTTTGATTGTTGCCATTTACGTTCCAGTCTCCTGAAGGCCTGCTTAAGAGCACGTGTCTCATCGTTGAACCAGGGTGTAGGCCTCTTTAATCACCTAGCTGTGGTAGTGAGAAGTGCAACTGAATCGAGGAGACTAGAGAGGGCCACATGTAAGTCACTAGTGAGATTTTCAACAGAGTCAGTCTCTACAGTGCAAGGAGCCAAGACTTCATTCACGCAGCTGCTGGCCAAATGCAGTTACAGTGGACGGACCAATGTGGCGAGTGGCAATTACATCTGTGCCGACATAAACAGGACAGGCCAATCATGCTTCAAATTTAACGAGAAAATTATCTGACGCAGCAGATGTGGTTGGCAAGACAGTCAGATTAGAAAACGCTATCCCTTTTGATAAAACCAAATCAAGGAGGGTGTTGCCACCGCAATGACTTGACTCTTGAACAAACTGAGCGAACCCGGAAATATCAGCAAGTGCCGGAAAGGCTTTACTAAGAGGATCCACCAGCTTCATTCAGATGAATATTGAAATCACCAAGAAGGTTCAGTTAGCTACTGTTTGTGTGCATGTGTTGCTCTCTGGGAATCAGTCATCCGCTCATCTAAAGTACTTGTGTAGAGACTGCTGCATTAAAAATATCTTGAATTGGAGACCACCGGTTCGAATCCCCGTGTTACCTTCGGCTTGGTCAGGCGTCCCTACAGGCACAATTTGCCATGCCTGCTGGGGAGAAGCCAGATGTGGGCTTGTGTCCTGGTCGCTGCACTAGTGCCTCCTCTGGTCGGTCGGGTCACCTGTTCAGGGGGGAATAGCGTGATCCTCCCGTGCACTACGTCCCCCTGGTGAAACTCCTCACTGTCGGGTGAAAAGAAGCAGCTGGTGACTCCACATGTATCGGAGGAAGCATGTGGTAGTTTGCAGCCCTCCCCGGCTCGGCAGGTGGGGTGGAGCAGCGACCGGGACGGCTCAGAAGAGTGGTGTAATTGGCCAAGTACAATTGGGGAGAAGAAAAGGGAGGGGGTCAAAAAAAATCTTGACTTAGATCAGGGATGGGCAACATGATCCAGAAAGGGCCAGTGTGGGTGCAGGTGTATGTTCCAATCAAGCAGTTACACCCCTGATTCTGTTGGTCAACCAAAAGTCTTTGCTAAGGACCTTGATTTGTAGACTCAGGTGTCTAACCGTTTCAGCTGACCAAGGCAGGTGGAATCTGTTTTTGGTTCTTGAGCTATGACTGTACCTCAAGCTCATTTTGGAGAATTGTCACTGCAAGTTGTCTATTCATTCTGAGTTTCTTGAGGCAAAAATTACCCTCAATGCATCTGCATTTTGTTTTCTGCGATACCATTTTTAATATCCATAGGACCAGGGCATCATTTTGCAGTGGCCATGTGGATTGTGTGTTGCTGATCTCACAGTGCAACTGTTGTGTCACTTCAACTCGTACATTGTGACCGGGGGATTTATCAAAACTTTATTTTTTTCCCTAATACGCTGACATACACTAAACATGCAAGATGGCCACAATCGTACAGTGTGTGGGAGGACTTTAGCCCCTCATTATTGTTTTATATTCTGTTATTTATAGAAATTAAGTAAACATGTCCGCCTCTGAGTCGACTTCGGATGCGCAAACAATGGTAAAGAAACATTGTCCAGGTCCGCGGTGGTGTAGCGGTCTAAGCATCGGCTCTGTGTCGATGCAGTTGCCCACTGGGGACTGGGGTTCGCGCCCCGGTCTCGTCAGATCCGACTATGGCCGGACTCGACGAAGCAGCGATCATTGGCAACGCTGTCTTCGGGAGGGGGGCGGAGTCGGCTTGTGTTCGTCACATGAATGCGTCTCTGTGTGTGTCGGAAAAAACCGTGGTTCGGCTTGGAGTCGCCTTGTCACGAAAGTGGCGAGGCGGTCTCCTTCGAGACTGCCGGCCGGAGAGATGCAGTTGGCGAACGCATACAGTGCGAGGGTGGGTGTTTGAATTAAAATAGGGATCGATTGGCCACTAAATTGGGAGAAAAAAGGGAAAAATCAGAAATAAATTAAAAAAAAAAAAAAGAAACATTGTCCTGAATACAAAAAACTGCTGACAAATTATAGCTGTCAGATCGACATTGAGTTTTCATTTGGGAAATGGAAACAACTAAAACCCTTGAGGATTTTCAAGAATCTCAAAATCAGGATGGATTATAACATACCTGTTCTGAGAGCATGACCCCTAGCCAACTGGCTGAGTTGGTTCTGTTGTTTTAAACTGCGTGAATTTAGGGAGGGGCAGGGAAGCTGCACTTGTAGTCCATTCTCCCCACAATGTATATTAACGTCTGGATTGTTTACAGGTGCGCGCTCATATTGTTGTAATACTCCACTTAACCATGGCAATGTTCAAAATTATAGATTTGGTCTGTAAAGGTAGAATGAGTAGGATTTTCCTAAATTTCAATGTATAGGCTCATACAAATATAATCCCACTCAATCATCACTTATGATCCACTAGACGTGTGTGGTGGTGTCTGTATCTGCAGAGACCCTGTCCTCTGCCTGTATTTTCTTATTTTGCTGTGTATGGGACGTTTCTGGGTGATAACTTTTGGGCAGGGGGCTCTATAAAAACATAGAGACCAGGTGCCAGACGAGATCGTAAGCAGGCATCTAAGCGGAAGCTACGACAGTGGCAAACACATCACTGAAAAGATACAAATATAGCAAGGCGAAACAACAAGCGGACAAAGCTCGTTCCATAATGAGATTGAATCTGGGGTTGGCTTTCACCCCCTGGCAAGCACTGAAGGAGAGGATGGGAATGAAGAGCGACGCGGAGTTGGCCTGTACATTGGGTTATGTTCTGGCAATTGCAGTCAGGGGGCTTGCGCTTTTGGTGTCGCTGAGCAGGGGAGGAGGGGCCAACTTTGAATGTTGTGTTTACAAACCGTAACCGACAATTCCCACTCGGTCTACCTTTAAGCAGTGCACATACCGCTGAGTGTCATGAAAAACAATTCTTGTTGGTGCTGGTCTTTTGCTTACCTGCTCTTTTGATGATTTCTCTTTAAGGATATAGGTAATTAAATCAATTGCTCTGCAAAATGTAGAAGTATAAATTAAGTTTGCATCTTTTCCAACTTCTAAATGTGTTTGCAGGTGAAGTTGATTGGGCAATATTGAAGGCAGTGCCAAATACTTGGATCTGTTTTTTTTTCTGCGCTGTCCTGGGTTAAGACTGCTTAGTCTATGGCTCTGATGGACAAACACAAAGTCAAGCGGCAGAGACTGGACCGCATCTGTGAGGGTGAGATTTAATGCATGCGCACACACACACACACACACACACACAGATTAATGCATTTCATATTATTGTTAGGTAAATAGTTAACCTGCATTTTTACTTTTTTTTTATGTCTACACTGTCTGAACTACACTGTAGGGCTGCAACTAACAACTATTTTATAATCAATTAATCTGTCGATTATTTCTTCAATTAATCGGATAAAAACGCAAAAACAAATTTTTTCCATAATTTTATTCAAAAAACAATGTTATTCCAAATTGACAATATTAATACAAATAGCAGACCTAAATGTATGCTATACAACATATGCAAAAGATATAAGCGTGTTTTTTTTTATATAAAGTACACAAAAACAGGTAATTTTGACATTGCTTGAATGGACCTGAGCTGTTAAAATAGTAATTAATTATAGATAATTAAAAAGAAAAATGTAAAACACCAACTGTTAACAGTCTTTGCTACAACAAATAGCTTTAACATCAGTAACACTTTCTCTCTCTCTCTCTCTCTCTCTCTCTCTCTCTCTCTCTCTCTCTCTCTCTCTCTCTCTCTCTCTCTCTCTCTCTCTCTCTCTCTCTCTCTCTCTCTGTCTCTCTCTCTCCCTCTCCCTCTCTCACACACACACCCATTCTCTCTTTCCACAGGAACTTTGCATTGCAATGCAAAAATGTTAGCATGTCCAAATGCTCCTGGCTGCTTCTTGGAAATTTGACTTAATAGACCATTCAAGCTAGATCGCGAGTAAATACCGGCTATTATGTAGATAAACAAGAACTACCTGCTGTGAGACCGATTTCTCACTTCAAAACACAACGCATGCCATGGGTCTAAACTCGTTTAATTAAGATTTTGTACTTATCCCGCTGTCGAGTCCTCTTTATCCATGACTCCAACGTGTTTTTGTTTCAGGTGTTCTCTCGATACTGCGGTGCTTGCGTGCCATGCAAGATCGGTTTTACGTAGTTTGCAGCTAACACACTTAAATTTAATGTAGAAGGATTTTGGTTGAACAGTTTTCTCCGCCTCCGCCATGTTTCAAATGTTTTGTTTAGTTTTTCTAAAGGTGATGTAGCCAGCTCCGCGACATGGCATGGACCAACATAGACCCAAGGAAGCCAGCTATTTTTATAATCGAATTTTATTGATTCGTTGTTGCAGCCTTACTATACTGCGAAAGTTATTTATACAAGTGAAAATTATTTTCTCCATCTAAGTTCAAGGTGATATTGTAGATGTCACTATAGTCTCAATGAGCTTTAGACTTGGCTTATAATCTTCATACATAGTGCAAAAAAAAAAAACATGACTAAAAGCCAGATTGTGACACTGGGCTCTAGGAAAGTTGTATTGCACTAAAGGAGTTGTGTGCTGTTCAAAACAAAATGCGCATGGAAAGCCTCACTTTGGGGACTGATTCCAGTTGTTGTAGGTTGAGTTGCTTTAGGTATTTTATTACCACAAATTTCATAGTTCTGTGTTTTTTGAGTTTCTTTCTCATAGTATATTTGTATTGATTTGAACAACACTGTAGTTCTCTCCACCTTAAGGGGTATTGTGAGGAGATTGGTTAAAGTGCTGACTTGCCACATTTCCTTCCTTTCAGTCTGTGTGAGGAGGAAGGGGGGTGCTTTTTTTGTTGAAAGGATATCAATGTGAAAGGATGGAAGAATAAAATTGTATTTGAAGTTAAGTTGATGTTGAAGCGGAATCCTTTTTTCCCCAGCTGTTTAAAGAACGAGAGGATAACTTTTGAAAAGATTTTGAGGTGAGGACGGCAGAGATAAGTTGTGCTTAAGTCGCCTGACAAATGTATGAAGTCATGTGATGTATGGCATAAAAAAAGCCTGACTTTTCTGGAAAATTCTGTTTGAGTTGCCGTGAGTAGATGATGTGATCAGACATAATGGCGAACTAAAATGGAGGGAATGGTCTGGGAGAGTCTCTGGAGGCTAGAAGGAGAGGACGAGGTGAAGGGTCGTGGCCGCAGCTTCAGCGAAACAGGCCAGCTGTCTCTTTAAAAAACGACAACAGCCAAAACCGCCTTCAGCCGCAGCCTGGCTATGCTAATGAGGTTAGTGCTGGTTGGTTGGCCCACAATGGAGGTGCTTGTGATTGGAGGATTTCTGTGGGGGAGGGGCTGGGTGTGGATGACAGCTGGGATCGAGCCAGCCAAGAGCAGTCTGACAGAGAGGGGGAGAAAAAAAGACCGATAGTGGGAGAGCAAGGCGTGAGAGAGAGAGAGAGAGAGAGAGAGAGAGAGAGAGAGAGAGAGAGAGAGAGAGAGAGAGAGAGAGAGAGAGAGAGAGAGAGAGAGAGAGAGAGAGAGAGAGAGAGAGAGAGAGAGAGAGAGAGAGAGAGAGAGAGGAAGACAGGCTGACAGACTTCATAATGCAAGGTTAGGCTCGATGCTCGTGTATTTTTTTTGTGTGTGTCTTTGAAGCCATGCTTGTGAACTGTGGGGGGAGGTATGGGGTTTGGGTGTGGCGCAGCCATGTATGTGCTGTTTCCCTTTTCTGCTTGCCGCATTTGTGTGTCGTAGCCGTTAAAGGAATTGAACCGCCATGTGTGTGTATTTAGGTGTGTGCATGTTTGTGTGTGTGTATCTGTGTCTGGGTGGAGTACGCTGTTTGCTGCATTATCATCATGCCCTGCCCCTCCCCCCTCCCCTCTCCCTTTCTGCACTCTTTTCTTTCTCTCTCTCTTGCTCATTCTCCCTCTCTCACTCACTCCAACCGTGGCCAGAGGGGGAGAGTGATGAGAAAGGAGGAGGGCGCAAGGGGAAAGAAGAGGGAGGGAGAATGAATGAATCACTGAATGAAATGCATTGTGTGTGCAGCCATGCTTTCGCTTTTGTAGGCCTCAAGTTTGCCCAGCGTCTTTCACTCGTATTACCCCACGCGAGTGTGTAGAATTCCTTATACATTTGCAGAGTACTTTTGCGTTAATAATATCTTAATCTTTGGATATTGTGTGATAAATCCCTATGGCTTTTCCACAAAGGTATGGTTGTTACAAGGCATCATAGTTTTATTGCCTCGCAATAAGCCTGTTGGCTCTTCTGAGCCCTCAGTCGGCAGATATTAGATACACTGGCACAGTGTATGTTTTCCATCCCTGTGTGTGCTGCATGCAGGCATTGAGAAACATTTGACGTCAGAGGAAGTGTTCACAAATATTTGTTTTTCACCCCCTGCAACCAGCTCCTTTCTCTCCTCTGTAGTCTCACCATTACCTCTTGCCCTCTGTCCAAGTAAATGTTCCAACTAGACACTCTTCCCCCACCCAAAGCTACACACCTGTCATGCTGGAAGGGGGTGCAAGATTTTGTGCGTGTGTGTATTTGTGCTTTTGTGCATGGTGTGAGGGTCTTTATGGCTGTGTGGATGAGCCAGTCCAGTGAAGAAGCCAGGGAGACGAGAGGGGGTCACAAAAAGGTTTGCCTTTATGACTTATGACCAGTGACTGTCTAACTTATTGTTCATTTCCTGGGGCCTTAAGTTGACACTTAAGTGCTGGCAGAGTAGTGCCATTTTTATTAATAGAATCAATTTTTGCATTTTAGAAATGGCGTTGTGTTACATGGCGTAATTACAAATGAACTTCACACATGTACTGAGTAGTTAGATGTGATTCCATTAGCCAACAAGGTGTGTACACATTAATTTATGTGCTTAGAGAAAGGAAAGTATAAGATAATGGGGATTTGTGTGTGGAGGGGTGAAATCACTCCTCCAGACGGGGGAATTTAGGTCATGACTCAGACCCCCACATGACCCACCATTACCGCTACTTCTGAGATCCCGTAGTTTTCCTCCACCCTTCCCCCAGCCATCACACTCGACCACCTCTCCTACCACTACTCTACCCCACCCCACCCCGTGTGTGTGCTCTTCATACAGTAGGCCAGTCAGTTTCCCGATCAAGGCAGTTGTAAACATCAATTAGCTTGAATGACAGTGGTCTATTGTGGGGACCCTTTGAGTGTATAGAAATAATGAGATTGGTGAGTCAGAAGTATCGATTGAGGTACATGTTTTTGGTTTTGCTCTCAGGCATTCCTGAATGGCAGTGAATTGAATTAGTGCAAGTGACCACCTGACAGTCCTGTAGACAGGACACCCTGACTCCCCTTTGTAGATTCAGTTACACATTCCTCCATAGACATACACACACCTGTACACATACAGGCGTGTATTAAAGGGAAATTTTACAGATGGTTTTGTGTATGTAGTCAGTATTGATGACTAATGTAGTCAGTTGAACCAATAAAGTCCTCACTGTGTCCTATATTGTCATTGACTGAGAAATCGGCATCGGTCTTCTCCTGCTCAGTGTTTCCCACAGCGCTTACATGTACCAGAATGCATTGCTGCATGGTAGGTTCTGTATCATCGTCCATAAAATCCTCTGCAAGTGGATGTCATTTCTTGGAAACGTAGCTTAGTTGAGAGAATGAGGACGTGTTCTTGTTTCTTTCTTTCTTTCTTTTACAGCGTCTTTAGAGTAGATTAGAGTATCAGAAACCACGCTAGGTTGCCAGAAAAAAAAACGTTTCACTGCTGCTCCATAGATGTAGAAACGATTGGAAACAACTGCTGTTGTTTTTCATGTGCTATCTCTGTTGAAGATCGATAGAGATAAGGTTGAAAATCAGTGAATTTTCCCTTTCACTCACTTAAATGCAGCAGTCTGATATAGCTGCTTCAGCATGCTGGTGAGGGCATTCCTAAAGACAGTTGTGTGAGTTTGAGTTATTACTGTCCATGAAGCCGCACCTAACCACTGGCATGGTTTCCCTTCTCCTTGACACAGGCATTCGCCCTCCCATCCTGAACGGGCCGATGCACCCACGGCCGCTGGTTGCCCTGTTGGACGGGCGCGACTGCACTGTGGAGATGCCCATCCTCAAAGATGTGGCCACCGTGGCCTTCTGCGACGCCCAGTCCACACAAGAGATTCACGAGAAGGTAGAAACAACTTGCTCGGACAAACCTGCAGAAACACGCTGTATTGGAGATTCATGAGCAATAAACACCCACAACTCCCACCTTCACTCTGACACCTCACAGTATTAATGCGTTTACTACACATGGAGTTACAAAGCTTTTTTTTTATAGCATGATCTGAACAGAGGTTTTGATTCGCTAAATGTGGTGTAACATTGAAGATTAGTTTACTCAGTGTTGGAGTTGACACTCCAAGGCTATATGTGCTATGAAGTTCCTTGTAGCAGAAATTTCATGGCCATACAGCTAGTTATTGCTGTTCACCAATGTTTGTCGGGCTTGTAAGGGGGGTGTGGTATCATTAGATTTTGTATATTTAGATGTTCTTAACCCTATTTGAACAGGGGCAATGTTTGCATCTTTTTTGAAGTGAAATTTTTAATGGATTCAAAGGAAGCATTTGAAATATGTGTGTCAAGGTGCTGAATGAGGCAGTCGGTGCCCTGCTGTATCACACCATTACTCTGTCCAGAGATGACTTGGACAAGTTCAAAGGTCTTCGCATCATCGTCAGGATTGGCTCTGGCTTCGACAATGTGGACATCAAAGCAGCTGCTGAGCTGGGTGAGGCGACATGACTCGATCAGAAATTCACTAGTTCACCCAACTGTACAAGAGATAACACATGACGGATTGCCCCATATAACCAAACACATAGAATGCAAATTCATATAGGGAGTCGCAGTCTTTCATAAATATTCTCTATTATATAGAGCCCTATTATTTCTGTAATGTTGAAAACACAGACGGAATAACAGAATGGAGACATAAACACGAATCAGAAATAAAGGAACAGGAACGCTTTATTTGTCGTTTCACTTCATGCACTTATGTACATGAAATGAAATAAAATGCCGTTTCCCCCAGCCCACAGCAGTACAACACAAAGACAAAAACACATCCAAAAACTACAAGACAAACACAGTGGTATGTGGCATTTGGAGATTTGGGGGAGGTTATTGCAGAATTTGTTAACATGTTAGGAATTTAAACTAGTTTTGACCTTATAGACCATCTGTCACTTTCCCTCGCAGAAACCCTGTTGCATTTCTGTGTCTTTGTGCGTATCAGTGCACGCATCACAGTGTGCACACATCATGGATTTGTTGTGCTGACAGCACTGCCAGTAATCATTATCACTCCTAATCAAAAATTGATTTATAATTATATATTTATTACATATCTATTTATATCTATTATCTATCTATTACATATGTCATCTATTTATTAAGAATTTGATTCAAAACATGTTAATTTTTGTTGAATAAAAATCATGTTGCATGTAGACAAAATCCTTTGGTTCCACTTTGCCTAAATTTGCATTGCTGAAATACTGCCCAAATTGTGCAGAAAAGTGTTTGCCACTGGCAGACAATCCATGAATGTGAAAACTTACTTCCTGATATGCCAATAGGCTGCATTGTGTAAGAAAATGTAAATATCAACACTTCATACAGCTAGATAAGAAAATGGGAATAATTATGCTACGTTGTACAGTTGTATCCACCGTTGTTATTCAGTAATGCAGCTTATAGGCAAACCAGGAAGTAACCTTTTACATTCGCAGATTGTCTGCCGTGACCTCACTGACGGACACAATGTTGGTGGTGTTTCAGAGACACACAGAAGACTGCTCAGTGCGATTGCCCCAACCTATAGAGATAATGTTGAAAATTGATATTGTTTCCCTTTTATCAATAAGTAAATATTCCTTGAAGGGAAATTGTTAATATGGCTTTTTTTTTTTTTCTTTGAAATTTAAACATTAAACAGCAGATAACACTGAAGAAGAGTCAAGTCAATTTTATTTGTATAGCCCAATATCACAAATTACAAATTTGCCTCAGGGGCCTTTACAACAACACAGCATCCTGTCACTAGAGGTAATGTTCTAGAATCAAGGACAGTGATAGTGTTGTCAGATGCGCCCATAGAAATAAATTTGACCACCTCATTGGTTAAGGCCACTCCCAAGTCACTAAGGTGAAGGCATTTTTGGCTGGAATGGATCAGCCCTACAAACGCAAATGTCCCTGACTGACTGAGCGACCACATTAGCGTGACTGAGTGATGAAGTTACATGATTGGGCTGGTGGATAAGGTTACCAACAATGTCACTGAAGTTACATGATTGGTTGGCCAAGCCCCGAGAGGCATAAGGGAGAGCGCACAGTTAAAGCATCCCAAATAAGTCTCTGACAAAATAGTCACTGGCGAATTCACAAAAGGATTGTGTGGCTTTTGCAGCCGGTAAACTTGAGCAAATAAGACAAAAGAAACCATGTAATTCTTAAAGCACCCGCATTAGCGTCTTTAGAGAGTTGGTAGTAACTGAAGCGCATTTATAAGGGGTGTCACACCCAGACTTTCCAGGGATCATGGCAGCAGTGATTGTAGCCAGGCGAAGGCATCGTCATGCCAGGTGTCCTCGTGAGCAGATACTATTTCGGAGGATGACATCACTTTTTGATTTAACTGAGATTGAAGCCATTCACAGATACAGGTTGCCAGGTCAAACAATTCTTGCCATACTTGACATCAAGGATGACATTGAAACTACCTATTGTGTTGGTGCAAAGCCACCATTTATGCTTTGCGACATGGATAATTGCAATCAGATACAAAACAAGGGCAAATTGCATTAGGCTGCAAAACTTTATCAGCGTTTTTGCGCTGTAATATCATTCATGCAATATCTTTTGTGAACGGGACCTTGAGATGGGGCAGATAGCGGTTGCAAGAGATTGCACAATTCATGATACTATCAGCGCCGCAATCCATTCTTTGTGTATTCAACTGTCAATAGAGAGGGAGTCTTAGAAATATGAGAGATAGAAACAGGAGGGGGAGTTAACAGATAATTAGAATAGGTATACTTACAGTTGAATTAAGTTCTCTTTCAAATCAAACATCTCAAGATATGAGGGGAAAGTATTGTTCTTGCAACTGCATGTATAACCTTTTTATTTTACTTGAAACATAGCTTAACCATATCATGTGATATGCTACTTCAGTACACGTTAACAACTGGGTCCACTACAGAAAATTGCAGATGATATCCAGGAATTCACATTATAGACACTACTACTGACTATCCCTGTAACAAATTGGCCACAATTTCGAACATTGACCATACACAGTCCAGCCGTATACTAGGTTTTGAAGTGGTCTTGTTTTCATTCACTCTTGCTGACCAAATAGGCTTCCTTTCAGAAAATTCACTATTTTTACATCAACCTTCTGTTTTTTCCTTGATCAAAACCTGTGTGTGTGTGTGTGTGTGTGTGTGTGTGTGTGTGTGTGTGTGTGTGTGTGTGTATACATATATATTTCAGTAAAGGTTTTTTTATTCAGTGATTATTGAATCTTGAAATTTGATAATTTGCTAATACTTTTTTTCATTAACCATTGAGTTTACGCTGCTTTTTTTGCCTTCTACACTGGATCTGCAGCGGTCATTGTGCTGCCACACGGCTTAGAGGAGACGGCTCATAACTCTCTCCTTTCTTGCCCTCCATTCCATCCAGGCATTGCCGTCTGCAACGTTCCAGCATCTTCAGTGGAGGAGACTGCTGACACCTCGCTGTGTCTGATCCTCAATCTGTACAGGCGGGTCACCTGGATGCATCAAGCCCTCAGGGAGGGAACCCGCGCCTCCAGTGTGGAGCAGATCAGGGAGGTGGCTGGTGGCGCTGCTCGCATCCGGGGGGAGACACTGGGTATCATTGGCCTGGGTGAGTCGAGGGGTTTGATGTGGAGGGTAGGTCACTGGACTGGCACATGAGGACCAGAGAATGTTTTTCCAATGTCATCCTCCTGACTGTAGAGCCGTCATTAGGAGCTCTGTCAATGGCTCCAAATGGAGTCCTAGTCAGGTCGTACTTAAGTCGAAGCCAGAGAATGATATGCCATCTGCTGGAGAGCTTTTCAATGAGATTTTCTGTGTAGATTTTTCCAATCAGGGAACTAACAAGGCTACTACAGTGACCGTCACTAATGCTTTTCATTCCATTGATTCTCCAGGACGCGTTGGCCAAGCAGTGGCTCTGCGAGCCAAGGCCTTTGGTTTTGGTGTGATCTTCTATGACCCCTATCTGCCCGATGGTGTGGAACGCTCTCTGGGCCTGCAGCGTATGGCAACTCTGCAGGACCTGCTCATCCACTCAGACTGTGTCTCCCTGCATTGCAGCCTCAATGAGCACAACCACCACCTCATCAATGATTTTACTATCAAACAGGTGGGCAGGACATAAAACCAACTACCAAAAATGTACAGCCTCTCTCACCCCCCCATGTCAGTTACTGTATCTAAAACATGATGCGAACTTGTTGGACACCAGTGTGTATAGAACCTCTCTTGCATTATTTGTCACATTATTTGTGATCACCTGGAAATGCACACAAGTTGCATGCGGTCAGACACATGTCAAACACTATACAGTCATACAACCATATTTGTGTCTCTGGAAGGAGAATTATCACAAATGGGAATATGGACAATGCCTCATATCCTCTCTGGCCTGTGCTGCTGAAAGCGGTTTAATGTTACTGCTGTTGACTGTTGTAGATGCGTCAGGGGGCCTTCTTGGTGAACACATCGAGAGGGGGCCTGGTCGATGAGAAAGCGCTCGCTCAGGCACTGAAGGAGGGCCGGATACGAGGAGCCGCCCTGGATGTCCATGAGACGGAGCCCTTCAGGTAACCTGGAAACCACATAACCTTGATTATCCACTTGCACTTGCAGACGCACCACACACACGCAAATGCACACGCAGAGCAGAGCATATCCTCATTCTTCCATGTGTGTGACACCCTCTTGCCCTTCATTATAGTTTTTCAACAGGCCCTCTGAAGGATGCCCCCAACTTGATCTGTAACCCCCACACCTCCTGGTACAGTGAGCAGGCCTCTGTAGAGGCTCGCGAGGAGGCAGCCAGGGAGGTGCGCCGTGCCATCACTGGTAAGACAGGCCCACATGCATGGGGGAATTTTGGCTAAACAGATTCCAGTCTTCTCATTTCTTAGACATCTGAAAATGTTTAATGGTGAGAAGGCATAAACGGTTTTACAACTAAACGACTTAAGAGTTTTTCCTCAGTTATTATCTGCCAATGCAAATGCCAATTGTCATAGGGTTTGACAATCATAGGTTCTTTCCCTATCAATCCCAGCTTTTATTTTACAGCTCTAGATTCTAGTGCATCCACCATATGACCAGAGATTAAAGGTTGAACAAATAACTAGTTGGCCTTGAATCAATTGGAAGAAACCTGGGATAGATGGGTGCATTTAGGGAGAACCACTAAAAGTCCAAAGCACTATTTGAACTGCATTAGTTTTACCTGGGAACCGGTAATGTAAATTTTGTGTGTACCTTGCGAGGGTTATTTATACCAGAGACAAAATCTCTTTCATTTCTCTCAAATTACTGCTCACAGCCCATATGTAAAAGGAGTGTTTGGCATTTATGTGCACATACTGGTTGGTTTAGTCAAATAACATTATTCTTGTTCGTCAAACTATTTTCCTTTGTGGGAACAGACCATCCATTGTCTGTTGCTAGACCTTAGCTGTAGCTTGACATAGGTGCTACACTAGAGAGGAATTACATCATCATGGATAGATTTACATCTGCTATTTTATTTCTCTTTTTTCTATGTATCCCCCATCATTCCAGTGTTCATGGGTCCACAGTCAATTATCTCCTGCACCACAGTCCTCATTACACTATATGAACTAGAAGCCTACATGTGTAATTGATAGTCTGCAGTGTTCTACATGACATGCAAGTCCAAACTGGTTTTCTGTTTTCAGAAGACCTGTTTTGATTTGACTTTTGAGATTTGTTGAAAATTAGACAAGTAAGATTTATACATTTTTGGTTGTATTATTTTGATTATAGACACTGTTAGTAATAATCACAGCAACGGAATTATTCTGACAAAATCCAGTTTAACCTTCATATTGTCAAAATTGGCCCGATCTGGTTTGACTGTTTATAAAGCATAAAGTACCCAATTATTACCCAATCCTGTGTTACACCTTTTTAGCCAACTTCATTATAACTCATTACCACAAGTTTGACACTTCTTTTTGGAATTTATGGTCAGTAGACCTCATCTACATGAAATTATACCTAATTTTTGAGTGAAATAAACTGAAATTATGATTTATTTTGGATTACCACAGACTGGTATATGTCAAATATTAGCCAGGATATTCCCAGGTCAAAATTGACTAATGCAATTATATTCACAAATAACAAAGAGCAAAACAATTTTATTACAAAGAACAGTCAATATTTTTTTTAAACTTAAAACCAAAAATTTGAAACTTACGTTCCAACCTTTCAAAACTTCTAACTTTTCAGAATAATTTCAGTTCATTTGGATTATAAATTCAAAAACAGTCCGTGCGCGCGTGTGTGTGTGCGTGCGCACGCGCGTGCGTATCAATCTCAGAACCCATCGGCTGTCTGACAACAATTTAGCTACTGGGGGCAACGGCCAATATTTTGGGGCTTCTGGTGTAGCTGCTGGCTGCTGGTTTCCATTTCCTATGAAGACTTCTTCTTCTATCCGCCCGTCATTGTTTATAGTTGGGTTAGCAACCTGAGACATGAGAATGGTTGTTGGAGTTGAGAGACGGTGTCTACGACCGGTTGTGTCATAAGTAGTCAACACAAGTCAAACGTGTCTCCATGCAATACTCAACATTGATACTTTTCGTAGGCCCAGACAACATTTCGGCCAATGTGTTCTACCTTTTTCGCTCCCCACATGGATTGCTTACTTGCATGCAACCAAAGATGTTCCTGTAGAAATTGCCATCTACACTAACGTGACTGGTTAATACTACAGCAGTCTATATATATATATATATAGAGAGAGAGAGAGAGAGAGAGAGAGAGAGAGAGAGAGAGAGAGAGAGAGAGAGAGAGAGAGAGAGAGAGAGAGTGTATATATACTATATGTACACATACATATACACACACACACACACACACACACACACACACACACATAGAGCCCTTAAACCCTTGCATCAGTTAAGGAACAACTCCCTAAAAAATATCTTCAACAGGGAGAAAAAATAGGAAGAATCCTCAAGGAGAGCAAAAGAAGTAGGGATCTCTCTCCCAAGATGGACAGGCATGCAATGGATGTTGTGTGTACACAATTTACAGAATGCAACATTGAAAGAGGATAGAAGATTCATGATGGAATTATAAGATATATGAAGAATATGATGAGGAGGATGCCAAGCAGCAGTGCTGCATGATTAATCTAATCGCAATTGCAATGTCAACCTGTGCAGTTATATAACTGTGAAAGGCTGCAATTTAATTAAATAATACAATGTGCATGTATGAACGTCTATTTGTGTGTAGTCTGCATGTCTACTCCCATAATTAAGAGATGACCAATCAGTCCCTCTTTAGACTGTGAAGCGTGTGCATTCTATGGTCACATGACTATCCGGTGTGCTGTGTGCAGACCAGAAAGAAGGAAAAATTGAATGCAACTTGATTGATTGATACCAGTAACAACGAGCAGGTTAACGCTGATGAAATGGTGGGAGAGAAAAAAACGACCTCTGTTATATGGCAATATTTTGGATTCAAGCTCAGCAACATTGAGCAGAAAGAGGTACTGTGTAAAACATGCAAAATGAAATTTGCTATACATGTCGCGGCAACACGACGAATTTGTATTATTTGTATATGTATAAATGTGTTTATTATATCGCAATCGCAATATTGCCCACAATAATCGCAATATGACTTTTTCACCAAATTGTGCAGCACTACCAAGCAGTGTCCAGATGCCACCGGAACAGCCACATGACCACCATCACTAAGTAGACTTGACAGAAAGACTACATATGCACACAAGAGAGACTCGCATCACACCATTCACATACATGGGAGAATAGATAAGAAAAAACATTAGTCACACATTGGAGTAAGAGAAGGATATAACATTGAAACAGGAAAACAAATTATATTGCTTTATAAGATTTATAAAAATGTGATAAGGAGGATGCCAAGCAGTGTCCAGGTGGCAACCACCTTCACCATGGAGACCAGGGAGGACAGACTACATGTGCACACTGGGAGACTCGCATCACACCATTCACATACACAGTAGAAGAGAAAGAAGAAGACGTAATTCAGAGATTGTGAAAAGACGTGAGAGAAGAGAACAGTTTGCAATAGTCAATAATCTATACTCTACAATCTCATCGGCAGAACAGTGCTTGGTAAATCCACTGAAACAGAAACCGACCCACCGTGCAGTACAGGTCGGGAAGTACTTAATTTGAAGGCAACTGTTTGTAGGTTAAGGCAAAAAGATGAGTTTTGAGTTTGGATTTAAAGGATTCAACAGACTCAGTTTGATGGCATCAGGCAGTTTATTCCACTAGAATGGAGCCTGACAAGAAAAGGCCCTGCCACCAGCTGACTTTTTAACTTTGGGTACACACAGTAGTCCTATATTTCGAGAGCAAAGAGGTCGAAATTGAATATACAGCTTAAGGAGATCAGACAGGTGTGATAGGGCAAGCCCATTTAGGATTTTATAAGTCAGCAGAAGCACCTTGAAGTCTGATCTAACATGGATAGGAAGCCAATGAAGGGAGGCAAGAATTGGTGTAATATGGTCAAATTTTCAAGTTTTAGTTAGGATTCTAGCTGCAGCATTTTTAACCATCTGAAGACTTTTAGTACTAGCATGTGGCAGACCTGAAAACAACATTATAGTAATCAAGTCTGGATGAAACAAATATATGTATTAAGATAGCTGTGTCAGCCATAGACAGGAAAGACAGAATTTTAGCGGTGTCATGTATGTGAAAAAATGCAGTCTTGGTGATTTCTTTAATGTGCTTATCAAAGGAAAGGCTGTGATCAAATGTAATACCCAAGATTTTTGGCTACCACACTTTTTGAAATCACAGAGTTGTCAATTGTTATTGTTATTTGATCAAATTTGTTTCTGTGTCTAGCAGGGCCAACGACCAGCATCTGTTTTGTCTGAATTTAAAAGCAGGACATTTAGTGACGGACAATTTTTCACAGCAGCCAAGCAGGTCTCTTAATTAGTCATTTGAGTACAATCATCAGCCATCATAAGCACATACAGCTGAGTGTCATCCACATAGCAATGGAAATTTATTCTATGACTGCGTATAATTTGGCCAAGAGATGAAATATAAAGAGAGAAAAGTAGAGGACCAAGAACCAAGCCCTGAGGTACACCATATTTAACGTCCAAGAATTTCGATGTATTATAGCAGACACAATATGTTCTTCCAGACAATGAATGAATGAATGCCTTTATTTGTCATTGCACAGCTGTACAATGAAATTAAGTGCAACTCCCCAGTGGTACAGAATTAAAAAAAAAAAAGTATATATATATATATATATACAAATAATACAAATACAAATATAGAAACATTTGCAGCACAGTCAACATATAATGTATGCGTAAGTGTAAAAATAGGTGTAATATCTATTACACTCGTTCATTCATTCATTCATAAATGCATATTCATAAATGCATAAATGCACATATAAGTAAGACTTAAGCAAGCTGAGAGAGACACCAGAATTACAATTTATTCTTTCTAATAGTATGCAGTGATCAGTGGTGTCAGGGGCTGCAATGATGTCCAGTAGTTGAAGCACTGAGGTAGAATCGGAGTCCACAGCTAGTAAAAGATTGTTCACCACTCAGGTCAGAGCAGTTTCAGTGGAGTGAGAGGCCCTGAAAGCCGATTGAAAAGGTTAATATAGATAGTTATCTTCTATATGGGTCAAAAGTTGTTGATACACAACTCTCTCTAGTACTCAAGAAAAGAATGGATGATTAGAGACTGGTTGATAGTTAAAGAGACCCTGGATCGAGGTGTGGTTTCTTAAAGTGGCAGGTAACTGAGCTCAAATCTGTGTTTTGGGATACCCATACCCCAGGAAAACATATCGGTAACCACCCAGCCAATTCTGTATGATTAAAAATGTTGCGAAGTATATAAAACAAAGCTTCAAAAACGTGTAAAAATCTGCAGCGTCCACTGGTTTCAGGCTCTGGGGGCGTGGCACCGAAAGGAAGACGGTGACGTCACCAAGGAAGCCGGCCAAAAAATCAAGAAAGGAAAACGGGAAAAATACCTAAAAACGGTCTAACTCCGCAAATCAGTTCTATACATGGTTCAACACATTTTAACATGTCAACAGCAATACATCTCCCACATTTATAAAGTATTTTGAAGCAAATTTGTCAATTTGGTTACCCTGCTCTTTAATCATACAGAATTGGCTGGGTGGTTACTGATATGTTTTCCTTGGGTATGGGTATCCCAAAACACAGATTTGAGCTCAGTTACCCGCCACTTCAAAAATGTTGCGAAGTATATAAAACAAAGCTTCAAAAACGTGTAAAAATCTGCAGCGTCCACTGGTTTAAGACTCTGGGGGCGTGGCACCAAAAGGAAGACGGCGACGTCACCAAGGAAGCCGGCCAAAAAAATCAAGAAAGGATAACTGGAAAAATACCCAAAAACAGTCTTAACTCCGCAAATCAGTTCTATACATGGTTCAACACATTTTAACATGTCAACAGCAATACATCTCCCACGTTTATAAAGTATTTTGAAGCAAATCTGTCAATTTGGTTACCCTGCTGTTTAAGTAGAACACAGCTGTCTTAAAACTGCTGGGAACAGTGCCAGTAGTAAGTGATGAATAAACAATGTCTAGCATTGTCAGTCCCAGGAAAGGCCAGAAGTCTTTTAAAAGTTTTTCTGGTAAAGAATGAAGTAGGCAACTAGTTAGTTTAGAAGCTGACACGAGCTTGTTCAAAGTATCAAGACCCAAAAGAGAGAGTCTCAAAAGCTAGAATCAGAATCATGTTTATTGGCCATGTAGGTTTGCACATACATGGAATTGGACTCCAGTTTCATGGCTCGCTGTGTACTTAAACATAGAATAACAATACTACAACACAACAATCTTCAGATATATATACAAGGATTGAATTATACAGGGGAAATAAGAGGTGTTAAAGTGCAGTGGTGCAGAGAATATATCAGAGATGCTGAAATAGGTGTTAGCAGGCTACTTACACACATGTCTGAGGTAGATGGACATGAAAGTGTACCAGTATACGTAAAATGTACAGTACAGTATCATATATACAGAATGGTTGGATTTATTTGACAGTGTTAAATGTTTATTTGAATGACAACCTGTGGAAAGAAACTGTTTTATATCTGGTTGTTTTGGGGTACAGTGCTCTGCCAGAAGGGAAGAGTTGGAACCGGTTTGTGACCAGGGTGTGATGAGTCTGCACTCTGCAGTGCTGTTGCCTGCCCATTCCCTGACTCTGGAGGTGCATAGGTCCAGAATGGAAAGGAAAAGTTGGCGCCAGTAGTTTTCTCTGCAGACTTAACTGTCCATTGTAGTTTGTCGCTGTCCTGTTTGGTGGCCGAACTAAACCAGACTTGATGGATGTACAGAGGACTGACTGGATTATTGCAGTGTAAAACTGAATCAGCACTTCTTGAGGCAGGTTGAATTTCTTGAGTTGGTGGAGAAAGTACATTCTCTACTGGGCCTTTTTGATGATTGGGTCTATGTTCGATTGCCCACTTTAGGTCCTGGGAGACTGGAACCCAGGAATCTGTGGGTTTTCACCGTAGACACCATGCTGTTGAGTATGGTGACAGGGGCGGGGTTGGGGGGCTCCTCCTGAAGTCCACTGTCATCTCCACTGTTTTGAGCATGTTCAGCTCCAGGTTGTTATGGCCGCACCAGAGGCCAGCTGATCAACCTATCTACAGTGCATCCGGAAAGTATTCACACTCTTTCAGTTTCCCCACATTTTGTTATGTTACAGCCTTATTCCAAAATGGATTAAATTCCTTTTTTTTCTCATCGATCTACATACAATACCCCATAATGACAAAGCGAAAAAGGTTTTGTGGAAATTTTTGCAATTTTATTAAAAATTAAAAACTGAAATATTGCATGTACATAAGTATTCACACCCTTTACTCAGTACTTGGTTGAGGCACCCTTGGCAGCGATTACAGCCTCAAGTCTTCTTGGGTATGAAGCTATAAGCTTGGCACACCTATATTTGGGGTATTTCTCCCATTCTTCTCCGCAGATCCTCTCGAGCTCTGTAAGGTTAGATGGGGAGCGTCGCTGCACAGCTATTTTCAGGTCTTCCCAAAGATGTTCAATGGGGTTCAAGTTTGGGCTCTGGCTGGGCCACTCAAGGACATTCACAGACTTGTCCCGAAGCCACTCCTTCGTTGTCTTGGCTGTGTGCTTAGGGTTGTTGTCGTGTTGAACGGTAAACCTTCGCCCCAGTCTGAGGTTCTGAGCGCTCTGGAGCAGGTTTTCATCAAGGATCTCTCTCTGTACTTTGCTCCATTCATCTTTCCCTCGATCCTGACTAGTCTCTCAGTTCCTGCCGCTGAAAAACATCCCCACAGCATGATGCTGCCACCACCATGCTTCACTGTAGGGATGGTATTAGTAAGGTGATGAGACGTGCCTGGTTTCCTCCAGACGTGACGTTTGGCATTCAGGCCAAAGAGTTCAATCTTGGTTTCATCAGACCAGAGAATTTTTTTTCTCATGGTCTGAGAGTCCTTTAGGTGTTTCCTGGCAAACTCCAAGCGGGCTGTCATGTGTCTTTTACTGAGCAGAGGCTTCCGTCTGGCCAGTCTACCATAAAGGCCTGATTGGTGGAGTGCTGCAGAGATGGTTGTCCTTCTGGAAGGTTCTCCCATCTCCACAGAGGAATGCTGGAGCTCTGTCAGAGTGACCATCAGGTTCTTGGTCACCTCCCTGACCAAGGCCCTTCTCCCCTGATTGCTCAGTTTGGCTGGGCGGCCAGCTCTAGGAAGAGTCCTGGTGGATCCAAACTTCTTCCATTTACGAATGATGGAGACCACTGTGCTCTTCGGGACCTTCAGGCTGTAGAAATTTGTTTGTACCCTTCCCCAGATCTGTGCCTCAATACAATCCTGTCTCGGAGGTCCACAGACAATTCCTTTGACTTCATGACTTGGTTTCTGCTCTGACATGCACTGTCAACAGTGGGACCTTATATAGGCAGGTGTGTGCCTTTCCAAATCATGTCCAATCAATTGAATTTACTACAGGTGAACTCCAATCAAGATGTAGAAACATCTCAAGGATGATCAGTGGAAACAGGATGAACCTGAGCTCAATTTTGAGTGTCATAGCAAAGTGTGTGAATACTCATGTATATGCAATATTTCAGTTTTTTATTTTTAATAAATTTGCAAAAATTTCTACAAAACCTTTTTCACTTTGTCATTATGGGGTATGTGTGTAGATTGATGAGAAAAAAAAGGAATTTAATCCATTTTGGAATAAGGCTGTAACATAACAAAATGTGGGGAAAGTGAAGGGGTGTGAATACTTTCCGGATGCACTGTATATGCAGACTCGTCACCATCCCAAATAAGGCCAATGATGGGTGTTTCGTCTGCAAACTTCAGGAGTTTAACAGAGAGCCACCTGAGGTACAGTCATTTGTGTAGAGGGAGAAGAGTAGAGAGGAGAGCACACATCCCTGGGGGGCACCAGTGCTGATTGTGCGGGTGCTGGATGGGATTTTCCCCAGCCTCACCAGCTGGCTCCTGTCTGTCAGGAAGTTTTTAATCCACTGGCAGATGGGGGCTGGTACGGTGAGCTGGGTGAGTTTGGAGTGGAGGATATCTGGGATGGGCACAGTGGTTAGTGGCACAGTGGTTAGCGCAGTCGCCTCACAGCAAAAAGGTCCTGGGTTCGAGCCCCGGGTATTCCAACCTTGGTGGGTCATCCCGAATCTTCCTCTGTGTGGAGTTTTCATGTGCTCCCTGTGTCTGTGTGGGTTTCCTCCGGGGAATTGGCCATACTAAATTGTCCCTAGGAATGAGTGTTTGTGTGTGTGTGTGTGTGTGTGTGTGTGTGTGTGTGTGTGTGTGGGTGGGTGGGTGGGCCCTGTGATGGCCTGGCAGGGTGTCTCCGAATAGGCTCCAGCATCCCCGTGACCCTGAGCATAAGTGGGTAAGATAATGGATGGATGGATGGATATCTGGGATGATGGTGTTGGAATGCTGAGCTGAAGTCCACAAACAGGACCCTTGCATATGTCCCCAGGGAGTCGAGGTGTTGGAAGATGTAGTGCAATCCCATGTTGACTGCATCATCCACTGACCTGTTTGCTCAGTACGCAAACTGCAGGGGGTTGAGCAGGGGGCCTGTGATTTCCTTTAGGTGGGCCAACATCAGTCTCTCAAAGGATTTCGTGACCACAGACGTTAGGGCAATGGGCCTGTAGTTATTTAATCCTGTGATACAGGATTTATTGAGGACCAGAATGATAGTGGAGCTCTTGAAGCAGGACAGCTCCAGTGATCTGTTGAAGATCAGTGTGAAAATGGGGGCCTCCTGGTCAGCACAGACTTAAGACAGGAGGGTGACACGCCATCTAGGCCTGGTGCCTTCCTGGGCTTTTGTCTCTGGAAGAGCTGACGCACATACTCAACACAGATCCTGAGTGCGGGTGGGGGTTCAGTGGGGAGGGGTGAGTGTCTGGCAGGCAGTGCAGTTGGTTGTGTGTTGTGGCTGGAGAGGGTGAGGGGTGTGAAAGTTTACTTTTCAAACCTGCAATAAAACCTATATACGTAGGTCATCAGCCAGTTGATGGTTTCCTGCAGTGGGGGGGGGGGGGGGCGGTCTCCTGTAGTTGGTAATGTTTTTCAAACCACTCCAGACTGATGATGGGTCGTTGGCAGAAAACCTTTTTTTCAACTTTTCAGAGTAGCACCTTTTTGGCACTCTGATCTCCTTTGTGAGTGTATTTCTGGCTTTGTTATACCAGATCCTATCTCCACTCCTGTAGGCTTCCTCTTTGGCCTGACGAAGCTGCCTGAGTTTTTCTGCAAACCAGGGCTTATTGTTGTTAAAGTACAGAAGGTTTTGGTGGGCACACACATGTTCTCACAAAAGCTGATGTAAGATGTCACAGCGTCAGTAAGTTTATCCGGGTCTGCAGATGCAGCCTCAAAAACACTCCAGTCAGTGCAGTCGGGGCAGGCCTGGAGCTCCAGTTTTGAATCAGTGGTCCATTTCATCACAGTTATAACCACAGGCTTTGCAGATTTTAGTTTCTCTCTGTAGGTTGGGATGAGATGAATCAGACAGTGATCAGAGAGGTCCAGGGCTGCATGGGGGACAGAGCGATAGGCGTCCTTTAATATTGTGTAGAAATCCACCCAGTGTTTTTGTCTCAGGTGGGACATTTAACATGCTGTCTGTATTTTGGCAGTTCGTGGCTGAGGTTTTCCCTGTTAAAATCCTCAAGGATAATGAGTAGGAAGTCTGGATATTTGTGCTCCATGTTTGTAATTTGATCAGCCAGGTGTTTTTACACCTCTTTAACACAGGCCTGGGGTGGGATATAGACACCAACCAGAATAAATGATGAAAATTCCCATGGTGAATAGAATGGTTTACAGTCAATGAAAAAGGTCTCTAAGCGAGGGCTACATGATTTCTTCAACACTGTTAACAGCTGTACACCAACCTTCATTTATGTAGACGCATATGTCGCCACCCCATTTTTTTCCCTGATGGCTCCGTTTCGCAGTCCACCCGGAGGAGTTGGAACTGCAGCAGATGAAGTGTACTGTCTGTGATATGCTCACTAAGCCAGGTTTCAGTGAGACACAGGGCGGCATATCTGGAAACGTCTTGAGTTTTTTCTGTTTAGGGATAGTAGTTCATCCATCTTGTTGGCCAGAGAGCGGACATTCACCAGGTGGATTGAAGGGAACACGGTTCTAAATCCCTGCTGTCGCAGTTTAACGAGCACTCCGGCTTGCTTACCCCTTCGGCGTAGTCCGCACAGGGTTGTACCTACGGATCAAGAACTCGACAATATTTTTGTTAAAATGTTCAATTAAAGTCAGTAAAAGGGTCTGTTCGGTTTGTCCAGTGGACAATTGGAGGCTTATAGGTTCTTCCCTGCTGTATGTGATCAGTGAGTGGGTGCTGGAAAATAAACAAAAACAGAAAACGTACAAGAGAGTGCAGAACCGAGGCTACTGTCCACAGTGCCATCTTGATGATGTAATAGGGACTATCAGTGACTTATTGTATTGGTATGAATTTGGTAAGACAGGATCTGCAGGAGTAGCTAGAGTTGAAGAACTAATTTTGTTTATGATTTCATCAACCTTACTGCAGAAAAAGTCTAGAAACTCATGGGCCGTGAATGGTGAGCAGCTCATAGATGGCTGCTTTTTAATAGGTTTAGATAAAGTGTCAAAAGAGAAATCTGGGGTTATGTTTATTAATATTGATTACGCGAGAGAGATACCCTGCTTTCGTAGCAGCTAACGCACGCTTGTATTTAAATAAACACTCATACCAAGATAGGTAGAAAACTTAGAATTTTGATTTTTGCCATTAATGTTCCAATCTCCCGTAGGCCCGCTTAAGAGCCCGTGTCTCATCGTTAAACCAGGGTGTAGACCTCTTTAGTCACCTAGCTCTGGTAGTGAGAGGTGCCACTGCATCGAGGAGACTAGAGAGGGCCACATTTAAGTCACTAGTGAGATTTTCAACAGAGTCGGTTTCTACAATGAAAGGAGCCAAAACTGCAAGCAGCTGCTGACCAAATGCAGCTACAGTGGAGGGACCAATGTAGCAAATAGCAATTTCATCTCTGCTGACATTAACTGGACAGGCCAATAATGATTCAAATTTGATGAGAAAATGATCTGACATAGCAGATGTGGTTGGCAAGACATTGAGATCAGAAACAGCTATCCCTTTAGATAAAACCAAATCAAGGGTGTTACCACTGCAGTGAGTTGATTTTTGAGCAAACTGAGTGAACTGAAAAGTATCAACAAGCATCAGAAAGGCCTTACTTAGAGGATCAGCAGCCTTATTCAGATTAATATTGAAATCACCAAGAATTAGAATCTCATCAGAATGAGTAAAAAGACTTGAGACAAAGTTACCAAATTCTTTAAGAAATAATGAGTGATAGGGGTGGGAATCTCTAGGCACCTCACGATTTGATTCGATTCCGATTCAGGGAGCTATGATGCGATTATAAAGTGATTCTTGATGCATCAACATTTTTAATTTCTATACATGATTTATTTTTTCCCACTGTGTGACAACTTGCTACTTGTAATGAGCCATTATTAAAATAAACAGATGAATTTACTTCCATTATCTTTTATTAATACAGTAACACATTGAAGAAATTTGTCAACCGAAAGGTCATGTTTCCCAGCAATGCAAAGAACCAACAAGAAAAGAAACAAAAGTGTACTTGTAGCAGCATCCTTGTTGTAAATGAACACAGGCTTCAGCAAGACTTCAGGAGCACAGAATTCCTCAGACCAAAAAAAACAAAACAAAACAAACAAAAAAACATTTTGCTGTATATTAAAATCAAAAACAACTTTCATACAAAAACAACACATAAATCTGTACCAGCTCTCATACAAAACTAACGCTTTCTGTGGAATATGTGGTAAAACAACAAATAATGGAGAAAATACAAATAATAGGCCACAATGAAATCATGGAATAAATGTGCGCCGTTACGGTGACATAAGATTCTGTAGCAATGGATGTCCACGCATCGCATGTTATTGCTATCCTACCCGATTTCCTCAATGATTCCATGACTTTGTTTTGTTGTAGAGTGTGGGTATCGCTGTCAGTGAAAAAATGTCGAGATGGGATGTTGTATCTCGGCTCCAAAGTGTGCAGCATAGCACGAAAGCCCTGGTTCTCAATGACTGAGTAGGGGGGCAAATCGTTGGCAATAAAAGTTGCGATCGACTTTGTGATTCGCTTCGCCCTTTCTGAGTTCAGTGGAAACTTTGCTATCACTTGTTCAATTCATAGTTTTCAGTCACATGACTGACGCGGAGCCCTGGTGGGCAAAACAAAGTTCCAGCATGGCGGCCAACAGTGGAAACTCTGTAGAGCAGTAGCACAGACCTGTCAATTTTCCAGCTGTTCCAGTGACTATTTGGATCACCTTATGAAAGAAGAAAAACAAAGATATATTAACAAACTACAAGTTTTGGGCACTTGTGGTCCATATACAGCACCCGCCGCAGTATTTCAATCTCTAAAAACAGCGAAGTCCATACCAGAGTGCCAATTTGGCGATGTTTACATATATCTTGTGGAGATTCCCTCTCCTTACACTGCTGCCAGGATGAAAGCTTACAAAAGTACAGACAGTTATATGTATTTTCGTTCTGGATGGGTCAGTAATGCTGCCGTTTGGGAAGTGTTTTGCCCGCCCGGTGGGCGTTCGAATATGAATGTGACGTCACATGAAAACTATGGATTGTTTTCTGGTTGGAAGCAACTACAACCGGCTGTTTTTCCTCCAACTCCGGGTGGAAACTTGAAATATGGTTTCTCACATTTTTTGAATTCCCAAAATATTTTATTTTAGTCAGACACAACTTGCATACAGTGTGGCTCTTGTCCAGGTCCCTTTTCCATTCAACTTCATAGAAGTCAAAATGCTTCCATACACTGGCTGTGCCGATCGGATTGTGTCCAACTTTGGTTACTCGCGCTCAGCCATCCTACCAAAACTGAAGAAGTAGCCTAGTTTAGAATGTAAACATGATGCACATATTTTACGTCTGTTACGTTTCACCATCCAGTTGGTTCCGCGGCAGCTGTAAGCCCAGTCAAGAATTGAGCTTTAAATTTCCGATCATTGAGTTTTCGGCATTGAGACATAATCTTTTATGAGAGAATCTCGATGCATCTAAGAATCCCCCCCCCCCACACACACACACACACCCACCCCTAATGAGTAAGGGCCAGGAGGTTCATAGAGCATCACAATGTGGACTAAGCAGAGTGTTCATGGCTGAGGGAGATGGACTTAGAATAAGAGCCTCAAAAGATTGGAATTTAGATTCAAGTTTAGAAGCTAAATTGAAAATAGACTTGAATATTAAGACGACACCCCCACCTTTTTTATTTGCCTGAGCTACATGGACATAAGTATAGTCAGGCAGGGAAGCTTCATTTAAGGGAAGGAAAACATTTTGTTTCAGCCATGTTTCACATAACCCAATCATAAAACTATGTTCAAGAATCAGATCATTTATTAGTAAGGCTTTGGTAGACAGTGATTATTACATTCTTGTGATTGACACATTTAGGAGAGGACAGCCTGGGAGCAATACAGCAAGGAAGGGAGACATTCTCAGTGTTATAGACCAAGCTGTAAGTCTGATAATCTATACTATGACTAAACATATTAACTAAGCTAGAGAGAGAAACAGATTTTGTGTGTGTGTGTGTGTGTGTGTGTGTGTGTGCGCGCGCACTCATTGTTCATCTGCTGGAAGGCACAATAGTGTGACCTATGGCACCATGGGGCATATTTGACCTGGGAAGACCAAAGATGCTGTATATTTGAATAAAACACTCACAATTCAAGGAAATATTGATCATTTTTATTTGTGAAGAGTGTAGTATGGAACCATCCATGTTATTTTTATGGCAGTTAGATAAAAGAAACCCTTATTTTGGCTATAAAACATTTGAAAACAGGTTAAATTTGATCCGTGGACAACAGGAGGATTAAGCAAGTGTTGTATGGTTTTGAGATAGTGGCACTGATGAAAAGACAGGAGGCAGAGCCGGAGGTGGCAGAGTTGAAGATGCTAAGATTTTCATTGGGAGTGACAAAGAAGGACGGGATTAGGAATGAGTATATTAGAGGGACAGCTCAGGTTGGACGGTTTGGAGACAAAGCAAGAGTGACAAGACTGAGATGGCTTGGACATGTGTGGAGGAGAGATGCTGGGTATATTGGGAGAAGGATGCTGAATATGGAGCTGCCAGGGAAGACGAAAAGAGGAAGGCCAAAGAGGAGGTTTATGGATGTGGTGAGAGGACATGCAGGTGGCTGGTGTCTGACAGAGGAAGATGCAGAGGACAGGAAGAAATGGAAACGGATGATCCGCTGTGGCGACCCCTAACGGGAGCAGCCGAAAGTAGTAGTAGTTATGACTTGTCAGACAGGGTGGCTACATCAGATGAGAGGCAAACACTTACCCTGGGTCCAGCCCCATCCGTAAGTATCCCACTGCAGTGGCCTTGAGTGAGACATGGAAAACCGGACTCTGAAGGGGAGGTGTTATGTAGTGTGCCACGTGCTCTGACTTCACTGAAGGGGAAAGGGAAAAGAAAATTTCACAACGGGAATTAATTAAGTATGCAAATATTTTAAATGGATTTTTATTAAAACCCCTTCTGTTTTTTCGATTTCTGAATTCCGTTTCCAGAGTTTCTTGAATATTCAGTAATACACAGAATCTGATGTTTAAGCCCTTGTGTTTATATTAAGGAGCTGCAAACAAAATCACAATTTAGAGAAACCTAAGTAAATCAACTTGATACACTTGTCCCAGCATTCAAACAGAAAACATCGAGCAATGCCTTCATAAATATCCATAAACCTGGTTCCAAATTGCTTAGTTATCTAACTGAAACTGTTGTCATTTGCATTGCTATCTCTCTCAAACACACATGCACACACTACAAAATGTGGGTTGTGCAAGCCCACTGTCAGTTACTGGACTTAATTGCCTCAGCAACTGTAAAATGCAGTGAGTAATGTAAAGCCTTTTGTTTTAATGAGCCTTTTATAAATTCTACCTACACCATTTGTTTTCCTTTCATCATTCCTACATTTAGGGGGAAAAGCAACCAACTGAAATAATGCTGCCGTGTTTTTAAGTGTAAAACATCAATTAAGTGGTCTCTCCTGCTCTAGGGCGTATCCCTGACAGTTTGAAGAACTGTGTTAACAAGGAGTATTTGATGGCAGCCTCCCAATGGCCCAGTATGGAAGCTTCTACCGTTCACCCCGAACTCAATGGCGCTGCGGCATACAGGTAAGAGAAAAGGAAAGAAGCAGCAGCAGAAATGTAACCTGGGAGATGAGTTTTAGTTCACTTTTTTGTGTGTTTAAGGCTGGATGCCCACCAGAGGAAGATCAAACCGTTTTACCTTTTAATTAGCCAATCCTGACAATCAGGGGAAGTAAATATTAAAGGCTTGGTGTGGACTGGAGGTTGGAAAAGATCAGTGGCATCCAGCAGTGTGGAAGATTACTTCTTAAAGCCCATGAATCGGAGAGATACCTACATCTTTTCCATGCTGCAGTGAGAAATTTGGTTTAATATGCCCTAAAATTGGAGATGATCTGAACACAGGATGTTACAAACAAATGTTTATTAAAATTGGATGTGGAAAAACGAAAGCCAACATGCAGCTGAGTTATTGGAACCGAACATTTTGGGTTTGCCTAACATAAGACTAAGTAAAATAAAGAAATTGACAACTGACACGAAGGGGAAAACTGGACACACTTCATCTCTGCCTACGAAAAACCTAATGGAAAACCAAAGAAAAACACTATGTGGGGCAGTCGCCACACAATGACTATTAGTCTTGTTGCAAAAACACACACACAAAAAAAATCTTGCATCATGTACCTTAGCTAATGTAAGCTTAGCTCTCATGTTCTTTTGGACTTGTAAAACTCGACATGCAGTGATCAGTTGATTAGCACAAAGTTGACCATTTTTGCAGTGGGCCCTCTGGTTGATCCTCTGGAAAATATGTATGTTGGCAGTTGAAATGCGTATGGCTGCACCGTGGCAATCCTTCCTGATGCTTCCATCGCTAGCAGAGCACTAACTTGTTTCCACTGAACACCAAGTCGTAGGATTGTTTTACATTGCCGGCAGTCATAATGCAATCAAACCACACCCATACAGTCCTAGTCAGGCAGATCAATGCATGTTTAATTATAGTTGGTTATATTTTATTTGTTTTTTTACCATTCAAAGTTTGTTTAATGCTTTTTAAATCACACGTGAAATATATTGACATCTAAATCGAGTTGTCAATGCTTTTAATCATCCTGATTGACTCGCTGTCTGAGCCGGGCCAACTCGTTCGACCATTTTAACCTGACGTCATCTGCATGGGTCCTGAGCAAGTCCTTTAGTGTTTGAGTCTCTGTAATTTAGAGCCTGCCAATAAAAGTCAAACTTACAGTGAGGTGAGACTTAAAGTTGATGGAATAATTTCAACAATGATGCATGCAGCAAGACACGAATAACCAACGATTGCTAAGGTTTTTTTTTCCTGTTTATTGATTTTGAGTCTGTTGTTTTGATTAGCATCACATTTATTGCACAAGTTTTTGTGAGTTTAGATTTTGTGATGTTAATGACATGTCAGAAACCAGTTGGATAATCTTTATGATGACATCACGCCTTGTCCTTGTCATCTGAGTGAATAAATTTACGACCGATTAACAAGCATCTGTGCAGTCCATCATCTGGTGGATGCTCTGCATGTTCAGCATTGGTTTGGATGTTAAGTCTTCCACTGCACAACCTAACGTGCCTTTAAATATTGCAATTATTTGTTGAGGCCGTGTAGATTGGACCATTGCCAGACTAAAAAGGAATGATTAACTTTTAATGTTTTTCTATCTGGCCAACCAAATAATGGTGTCTTTGCCCCCCTCTCTCAGATTTCCTCCGGGTTTGATCAGCGTGGCAGCAGCAGGGGGTCTCTCAGGGGCCGGTGCTGGAGTTGAGGGCTTGGTGTCAGGCTCTCTGGCACATGGCATCGCCCCCGTCTCTCACCCTCCCCACACTCCCTCCCCAGGGCAACCCACGAAGGCTGAGGCCGACAGAGACATCCCCTCTGACCAATAGCCCCCGCATGCCCACCAACACATTCCGTCACCTTTGGAAACCAACCCACGTCCCTCAACCCCACCTCCCAACATCAACAGGCTCACTCTCTAATACAATGACATTGGCGGCACCAGTTTGGTCCAGGTTGATACAGATCCACACAACCAGATTATCCAGATCACATAACCAACCCAGGAGTGACCTGTCCACAACTATCTCCAACTCTCCAACTGCAGCGAACCCCCCCTCCTCCCCTCCCCCAGAAAATGCTCATCTCTTGCCATCCTTTGCCATCCCAGGTCCCACCCACCCTCACCCACCTGCAACGTCAGCAATAACTCTTCTCAAGGATTCAGTAATCGGATTGGTTCATTTCCTTTAGTTGGCTTTTATTGTTTTCATGAAAGAAAAAACAAACTTTATCCCCCCTGTTGATCTGTTATGGTTTTAGGTGTTTTTTTTTCTCTTTTTTTCATTTGTAAAAATAGCATTTCTGAAGTGAGGCTTTTCTGTGAGCCTTCCCCTGCCGTCCTGCCCTGACTCTGATCCCCACAGGCAGGAAGGTCTAAGCCCCCTGTGTACGTTAATGGCTAATGTTACTGCTCTTTTCTTCTTTTCTTTCTTCTTTCTCGCCACCACTTCTGTCATGGTGGGGAAAATGTGTACTAAAGTATAAACGGACAGAGTCGCAGACAGTACTTCTAGTTTTCCCTGGCAGGCATCAGGCTAACACCGACCCCCCCTTCCCCTCATCTCTTTCTCCCCTCTCCCCGACCCTGTTTGTCATCTGGCCAAGCCCAGGGATCCATAATGATGTCAGCACAGAGCTCCTCAGCATGTTGTCTCCCTCTCAGCATGTTCGTCTCTCTCCTATTGCAATAAACTTTAGCGCCCCCCCCCCCCCCATTTGGCAGGCGTTAACTGTGTGACGTCTTTTGATGAGGTCGTATCAGAGAGCCTCACTTGGCTCCTCTTTCTCGTGACGGTTTATGTGTGAGCCGGCCATTTATGATGTTTTCTGTATTCGCGCCAGCGTCAGCTCACGGGGTGCTTTGCCATTAACCTTAATGGTTGTTATGATCTGTTAAAATGGCCACATATTAGACAGCCCCTTGGTTTTGAGTTCAACCTCATGAAATGACTGAAGGGATCTGTGTGAGGTATCTTTTCTTTGGAACAGCCCTCACATATAATCAATCAAATACATCAGCTCCTCCTAGCTGAGAATACAACATGGTGCACACTTGGTGCCTGGCCACCAAGGGGCACTGTTTGAGCACTCACAACTCTGGAGAACTTGAGTTTGCATGGTTAAGTTGCCCAATGAGCAACTTTATGTCCAGGCAATGTATCTCACTCAACGGAGCGGACAAACTGTTAAACGGCCAGCTTTAGAAGCGATAGTGACAAAGAACACACAATTGCCTCTCTTGCATCACCCACACACTGCCAACGTCCAAAAACAACAGGGGACAGGCGACCAGAGATAGACTGCCGCCTTATTGTGTTAGATAGCAGTTTTTTGTTTTTTTTTCTGTTTTTTACTCGGTCCCCCACCACCTCTCTCCCACTGTCCGAGTCCACTCTATACATCCGCTCAGTGAACTGGGACTCATCCACCCATCCCTCCAACAGTGATGGGATGGAGTAGTGTTCGGTTTCCCTTCATGAGCAAAGGGGAGAGAGTGCTGTTGCATGATGGCTCTGTTTAACGACAGGGTTGTGTGTGTGTGTGTGTGTGTGTGTGTGTGTGTGTGTGTGTGTGTGTGTGCGTGCGTGCGTGCGTGCGTGTGTGTATGTGTGGGCTTCCCTCGCCCCATCATAACAAGCTGTTGTCTTTTCCAAAGGAGTAGTCCCTCAGAGTAACTTAACACCGTCGCCCTGATGTGAAGGGAACACCTTTTTCTAGTACCTCAGTAACAGATATTGAATGTACCGTGCATACCCTTTTCTTTTTGTACAGATTTTCTAGAGACTTCTTTGCTATTCCTGACCTTAAGGATTATGAAATTGTAGCATCGATAATACAACAACAAAAAAACCCACCCCGCACCCCATAAAACGAGTCGACAGCAACACCTTTATAAATCTGACATAGGCCGCTGTTGAAAACTCAGGCTCTGAAACCAACTCTTAATCTCTGCCTTTTTAACAAGTTTTACTCTTTTTCTCTAGCTCTCACTTTGTCTTTCCTCATTGGGAACAATGAGCACAATGTTTTCCCTTGATTTCACAACCAATTGATCTTAACACGTTTGGACCTCCTCCATCTTACTGGCTAATGAAAATGAGGAAGAACGAAGGTGATCGGCATGGTCTACTCATTTTTTTCGACGTTCGAGGTAGATGCTGCCCCCCCATGCTGCTCCATCTGTAGTGCATGAGGTTTTTGTTTTTTTTTTCTAAGAGGAACTGCTATTGGCTTGAAGAATCTGTGTCATCTTGTTGTTTCCTCCTGATCCCTGTGACCCCAACCCCACCCTTTCCCTCTTAGTGTTTAACTCCGAGTTGCCATTTTGTGGTGGTCAGTTTCCAGTGATGTACAGCTTTTCATCCCTCAGAGTCTATAAGTGACACGGAGAGTGTCCGTGTCTGGAGACGTTAGGCTCCTCTGTCCCCATGTGATGAGTATATATTTTTAAAATAACCCCCATAGTTTGAATTATGAGCATAATAGTAATTTTAAATTTGCTGTTGATAACTATGATGAAATGTTGTTTTTTTTTCCTTTTGTTTTTCAGTTCGGCAGTGCACTGTGTTATGAAATCCATTGTTTTATTGTAGAGTTTCATTTTTATGGATTTGCTCTCTTGTGTTCTACATGTTGTACTGAAACATTTCAGAGAAAATAAGAGATCCCTTTCCCTGTGAAACTTTGTGATTTTTTTCTTTTCTTTTTTTCCCCCGTTCTTTAAATCTTTGCATAGCTGCCCTATCCAGCCGCTATCCTCTGGGCCTTATCGCTCCCTGTTTCAAAGTAGCTATTATAGAAAGCCGCCATGGAAACACTCACTGCCTTAACACAGTTGACCACAGATGGTGAGGTCAGGGACGCACAGTCGCACATGGACAGACAAGGGGGGTGGGTGGGTGGGTGTCACGTCTGAGGCCCTGGCTCTGCAAAGCACCTCACACCCCGACAGGCCTACCTACGTAAAGAAATCAAAAGCACCTTTCGTTTCTCAGCAAAATGATCGTGTTTAGCTTAACGTACATTGAGTGGAGTTTAAACTGGGCTCGCTCTGCAAACACATAAATCCACCATAATTTCCTGCTCAGGGGACTTGTGGTATTTGTTTGTAGTTCGTTTTTTGTTTTTGTTTTTTTAATTTGAGTTATTTCTAGGAGTTATTGTGAATGAGTCCAGCAGCATGTATCTGTGTAGCTGAAACAGAAAGGCCACAGTCCTGTGAAGCATGCTTACAAAGCCACAGCTGATATTTCACTCTGGGGTGTGAGAATGTTGGAGCCCCCCTGCCCAAACCTCCCACCTCCCAATCCAGAGATTTGAGAGCTTCTTTCAGAGCCTGGCGGGTGGGGGTGGGGGGGCACTGCGTACATTGGCGTGGTCTGTCAAAGAGCGGAAAATTATGGATGGAATTGGTCACTTTTTCTCTCTCAGGGTTCAAATGCACACATATCCTCCTCCTGCAGTCGCCCTCTAGCCTCTGTCCCGTGTTTGATTTCCCACCCTCAGAATGTAGAGCAGCTTCCTGCATTCCCCATCCACTCTTCCCTTTGTGCACAGTGAGGTTTTTTTTTTTTTTTACTTTTCTCTTTCTTTGGCACTGACATATAACCATCTAACAAAGTATGAATGAATGAATGTTTGAAGGTGACTGCATGTATTGTTGAAATTGGGAAATGTATTTTTACAACATGTGAACATGTTTTTTTTTGGGGTTTTTTTTTTATTCACTCTTGTGAATTAATTGATTTATTTTTTCTTTCACCAGACTGCAAAAACCACAAAAAAGAGAAAAAAAATCTCCTGTAACTAGGCTCTTAAGCTTTATTTTTGTTTTTGTTTACTTTTTTATTAGAAACAATCATGTTTGTGATGGTAACTTCCAATGGTAAACTCCACACCGTATTTTAATAAAATTAAAAAAAAAATTATCGTTTTGCTTCTTTTTTTTGTCCCTGCTGAGAATATGCAACTTTTTTCCTTTGTCGCGCATTCACCTTCTTCACAAATAAACATTTACCTTGTCTATATCCCACTGTTAATACTAAGAACATATGGATAATATCTCATCCAACAGTCCTGCAGCGTCGGACTGTACTCCGTTTCTTTCACTTGACTTTCGCCTCAGTGTACATATCCATTTATATGCTTGTGTGTATTGTTAATATTTAGTGTTTTGTTTATGGGCCAGCCTCCTTGCCTGTCTGGATGAAGTGCACAGTGGTCAGTTGATGGGTGAGTACCCAGAAGTTTTTTGCCAGTCGATAATCACCTACACTCTGGATGGGAGCAGTGTTTACCCAAAACAACTGTTTATAGCCCCTATTTTTATTTTTTAACGCTATAGTTTTTATTTTTAATTTTTCCTAAAAATACACACAAAAATCAAAACACACAACCCCCCCACACACCAAAAAAAACAAAAACAAAAAAAAACAAGCAAGTCAGAGAAAAAAACCCAAAATCATCAACTAAACATGAAAAAATGAAAGAAAAAACAAAAACAAAGGGCTTCGTTACAAATGGAACCACTCAATAGTCGGACACCTAGTGCTAAGTACATATATACACACAAACATGCACACATATACAGACACAGAGATATATACAGTATATGCACTTATACACAAAGAGATACGTATACATACCCACACATCTCAATACACATTTGAGTATAGGCAGACAGGGTCATCGACAATAACACATAAGGCACTTATTCCAGCTAAATTATCCCTAATTATTAAAGCATCATCCATTCCTAATCCCAATACTTAAAATAAAAGGGTAGAGGCTGTAATTGGGGAGAAAGAGATGTATTCTGCTATTTCTAAAAGAGAGAGCAAGAGTGAATTCTATAAAGGGAGACCAGACATCCATAAATTTCTGTCGGGACTTACATCTATTGTATCTGAGTTTTTCTAATGGAATTAAAGATAGCACTTCTTTGATCCAACTTGTGAATGATGGGGGCTTATCATGTTGTAATACAGTAATTTGACAATGGGTGTCGCTAATGCGCTGTACTGTCCTCTAGTGTCTGCTTGTAGTTCCGGTTTGACTTTCTGAATAAACACGTGAAAGAGCAATACGTTATGGGCCCAGAGCGTCGCTAAAAGGCTGTTTTACACGGAGTTTTGCGTGAGATAAACGGTGTTGTGGAATTCACAATGGAAGATAAGCTGTTTATTGACAAGCTGAGCGGACCAGAGAACTGGGCAACGTGGATGGAAATTTCAGATGGAACACTTGCTGAAGCAAAAGGACTATGGGGCATGCTAATGAGGACGGATATCCTAGCCGCAGATGCTAATGCACACGCACAAGCTGAATTCACGAAACGGAGAGAGAAGGCATTCTCTGTGTTAGTGCTGAATGTAAGTAAACCCCATTTGTACCTAATAACAAGCTGCCAGACTCCAAAAGAGGTGTGGAACACGCTGAAAGGACATTTTGAGAGAGATGCTTTGGCAAATAAATGAAGAAAAAATATTTCAGATGTGAAATGAAGGAAGTAGAAAGTTTAAATGAACATTTAAAACGAATGAAGGAACTGACTGATCAGCTAGGAGCAATAGATTCTGTGATTGAAGAGGAAGACCAAATTATAACACTCTTGATTAGTTTGCCACCAAGCTATGCTACAATTGTCACTGCACTAGAAACAAAAATTGACAATTGACACTGCAGTTTGTTCAGCAAGCATTAATAAATGAAGAGCAAAAGCGAGTGAATGCTAATGATAACTCCAGTGGTGCTACGTCAGGTGGTGCATCAGCCATGTCATCACAATTTCGTGGAGATATGCAGGCTAACTCCAAGGCAGCGGGAGCTGAAAGACGAAGCACGTGGAGATGTTACAAATGTGGGAAAGAAGGACATATAAAGCGCGACTGTCCAAGTTGGAAAAAGAAAAAGAAAACCCACAAGGCCAAAAGCATGATGTGTGAAGATGCAGAAGATTCGTTTGAAAGTGCCTTTGTCGCTAAAGAGGCAAACCCGACTGAGAGGCCACATCAGGTCGAATGGTTGATTGATTCGGGAGCATCAAAGCACATGACATTTGATAAAGAAATTCTTCAAGACTACCAGCAATTCTCAAAAGCACAGTCTGTGAAACTCGGTGGCGGCAGGGTGGTTGACGCCCTAGGACTTGGCAAAGTCAAAATGAGAATGACTTTTAAAGTAAGTGATGTAAAAAATGTCACAATGTATGACGTGCTGTATGTTCCAAAGCTATCTGGGAATCTATTCTCAGTGGGAGCTGCTGCCAGAAAAGGAAATACGGTGCAGTTCAAGAAGTCTCGCTGCTACATACATGGGAAAGATGGAACTCTTCAAGGAATGGGAACACAAAGATCTGACGGGCTGTATCAGCTGGACATCGAACGAAGTTCGTCTGCATGTCATAGTGCATCAAGTGCATCAGTAGCAGCCAGCCTGTGGCACCAGCGCCTGGGTCACACCACCAAGCTGAAGGAACTAAAAGATCTGGTGAACAGAGTGGACTTCTCTGCAGAGAAAGAGGTTCCTTTCTGTGAAGGATGTGTGGAAGGCAAGCTGTCTAGAAAGCCATACAAGCCAGTTGGAGAAATCCATTCCAAACGCAAGTTGCCGCTGATCCATAGTGGCGTCTGTGGTCCCATGCAGACTGAATATATAGGTGGAGTAAAATATTTTGTGACTTTTATCGATGATTACTCTAGATGCTGCAAGGTATACTTTCTGAAACAGAAGAGTGAAGTCCTTAGCAAATTCAAGGAATTTGAGAAAACATTCTCCAATGAGTGTGGGCAGAACGTCACGAGACTGAGAACAGACAATGGTGGTGAGTACACATCAAAGGAGTTTCAAGAATATTTGAAGGCTCGAGGTATCCACCATCAGATGACTGTACCTCACTCACCACAGCAAAATGGTGTTGCAGAAAGAAAAAATAGGACGTTAATTGAAGCAGCTAGAAGTATACTGTCGCATGCTAAATTGCCAAAGATGTAATGGGCAGAGGCTGTAACAACCGCAGCTTACATACAGAACAGGTTGCCCACATCTGTCCTGAAGCAAGAGACACCCTACGAGAGATGGTGTGGCAAAAAGCCAGACATGAGTCACATGAGAGTGTTTGGGTGTGTTGCTTATGCACATATCCCAGACAAAGAGAGAAGAAAACTGGACAAGAAGGCTGTGAAGCTTCGTTTCATGGGATATGCAAACAATGCCAAAGGCTATCGCCTGTTTGATGAAGAGAAAAGGAGGATTCTAATTCATCGTGGTCATCTTTAATGAATCAGACTTCGACTGGAAACAGGAAGTGGAAGTGACCTGCTCAGAGAACAAGGTAACCATGAACACCGATGAGAGTGGAACACCAGATGACGAGGTCACTGTCAATGAAGCTGCTAGAGAAGGTGGCAGAATCAGAAGGGCTCCAAGGAGACATGGATATGATGAGTTTGCTGATATAGTGACTGTTAATCATTATGCCAATGTGTGTCGTGTCATAGAGCCAAGCGCACTGAAAGAAGCAATGATGAGTACTAATGCAAAGGAATGGCAGGAGGCGGCTGACTTGGAATATGAGTCGCTGCTGGAAAATGAGACATGGGACTTAGTGGATTTACCAAGGGATAGAAAGGCCATAGGATCAAGATGGGTGTTCAAAGTCAAGCATCATAGTGATGGACGAGTGGAGAGATACAAGTGCAGACTCGTCGCCAAGGGCTACTCACAGTTGTATGGTGCTGACTATGATGAAACTTTTTCACCCGTGGTACGATTCAGCTCAATTCGTACATTACTGTCCTTTTCCATCCAGAACAATCTACATGTGCACCAGATGGACGTAGTAACTGCATTCCTTAATGGACACCTGGAAGAAGAAATCTACATGGAGCAACCAGAGGGATACATCAAACCAGGGCAGGAACACCTGGTGTGTAAACTGAAGAAATCAATCTATGGACTGAAGCAGTCTCCTCGCTGCTGTAGCAAGGCTTTCACGGAGTTCATGATGGAAATTGGATTTAAACAGAGCACATCAGACCCCTGTGTGTTTGTGAGATCAAGACAAGAGCTTGAGATACTCGCTGTTTATATGGATGATCTGATTCTGATTACGGAGTCGATTGCAAGCATGAATGAGTTGAAAATGGCTCTCAAGAAGCGCTACAAGATGAAGGACATGGGTGAGCTGTCCTATATCCTGGGCATCTCTGTTATCTAAGACAAAGAAAATAACTGTGTCTTACTTCATCAGAAGCATTATATTGAAGCCATTCTTCAGAAATATGGGATGGATAATGCAAATCCTGTTGCAACTCCTGCTGATGCCAACGTCAAATTAAAAAAAAGTGATGGTGTCAGTAAGCCTGTGAACCAAAGTACCTATCAGTCCATGGTAGGAAGTCTATGGCCACACGACCAGACATAGCTCAAGCAGTGAGTGCTGTGTCAAAGTTCAACGCAAATCCAGATGCTGCACATCTGACTGCTGTGAAGAGAACACTTCGATACTTGAAAGGTACAGTGAACCTTGCTCTCAAGTATGAGCGGTCAGAGTCTAGAACTTTGATCGGCTTCTCAGATGCTGACTGGACCGGTGATCAGGATGACCGCCGCTCAACAACTTGAGTGGAGGAGCAGTGAGCTGGCTCAGCAAGAAACAGGCAACAGTTGCACTTTCAACAGCAGAAGCCGAGTACGTCGCACTCAGTCAAGCTGCTCAAGAGGGTACCTGGCTGAGACGATTTCTGAATGATCTCAGAATGGATGCTATGCCCAAAGTGATCCCGGAGGACAACCAAGGAGTCATTGCAATTGCAAAGAATCCAGTGGATCACTGAAGGACTAAATGCATAGACATTCATTACCACTACATCCATGAATGTGTGCAGAATGGGCAAATAGAACTGCAATATTGCCCAACAAATGACATGAAGGCAGATATCTTGACCAAGCCACTGACTAAACAGAAGTTTGGATATCTTAGGAGAGAGATTGGGCTTTTTCCTATGTAATTGTGTTTACTGTAATAGGCACTGTTTTTCTGTTGAAAATGGTAAGAAAGCTGTAAGCAAGGTAGGAGTAAGAAAAGGAATCTTGCAAGTTTTTTCATTTTAAAGATTTATTATCTTGACATATGTGAAGGAGAGCACGGCCCTTAGTAATATCATTTAGTGTGAAGTGTCTTAATGTCATTGTAAAATTTAGTGCGAGTGTTGTAATACAGTAATTTGACAATGGGTGTAGCTAATGCGCTGTACTGTCCTCTAGTGTCTGCTTGTAGTTCCTTGGATAATCTACTCCTGTATTTTCACAATGTGTGTCTGGTGTGTGGCGTGTGTCTGTGTGAGAGTCTATAAACGGCCAAACTAAAGCACTTGGGGCCTTGATTCTTTTTGGAGGTTATTGGGGATGATCAGGGGCACCTATAAAAAATAGCAGAAATTAAAATTATGCATAATTAATTATGCATAAATATGCAAAGTATGCATTTTTCTAAAAATGGCTAAAAAACCCTTTTCTCTGCATTTCAGATGATTATGAGCATCTTTGATTTTTTCACCTATAACTTTTTTCTGGGACTTAGAAATGTTTTGGCATTATGCAAAATAAATGCATTTTTGCAAAAATGCACTTATGATCCTCATTTTTTTTGGGGGTGGTAGGTATTGTTCCAGAGAGGACCAGAAAAATAGCAGAAAATTAAAATAATTATAATAATTATGCATAATTATACAAAATGTGCATTTTCTAAAAATGGCTAAAAAACACTTTTCTCAGCATTTCAGATGATTCTGAGCATTTGGGGGGAGGGAGTTGGAGTAGGGGGGGGTTTAGGGGCAGGGGGAAGGCGGTTAGCTGGCAGGATGAAGAGGAGGGAGATTTAGACGGGTGGATAACCAAACCGCTAAATTGTAGCAGGGTTCTTCTAGTCTTATATATTTTAGAAACATTTCCCTTGGTATCCGGGTCCCAGTCCAATATGATGTCTAATATGCTCTTTTCCTGCAGGACAGGAAACGAGTAGTGTTCTTTGGCACAGCTGCGGGTCTGGAGGTACCTAAAAAAAGTGGGTCTTCGGCATATTATGGTCATTTTGGAGAATTTTCAATGAAGCAAAAATGCCGTCTACAAATGGGTCGCTAAAAAGATCAAACCATTGTTATGCCACATTTGAAATGCTGCATCAGCCTTGGGGGGGGGGGGATGGTTATGTGTCCAGGGCATATGGCCGCATGTACTATTGAACTTCAAGCGTTTTCTGAATTGATGGCAACAAAGTCCGCACGCAAGGAGGGAAGCAGCTCACGTCTGAAGTCTTCCGCGTGAGCCCCGGCGGGGTCTTCAGCATCGCGGTCTTCTTTTCTCACCCGAGGTTGAGGATGCCGCGGGTGAAATAGGCCTCGACGTACATGCGGCGGTCTTACGTCCTTTAGCGGTCCTGTGCTGTGCGCCATGATACAGCATGGATGTTAATCTACCTTAATCTCACACGGTAAAATGCGAATAAAGTGTCTTTGAATTCGTTATTTGATTGTTTTCTGCAGAGCTAAATGATAATACGTCCTACTCCAGAGCTTGCGCCACAGTGTGTTGATATGGAACTACTTTCTGTGTGTGCTAAGCGCAGGGATACCTCGTGATGTCATCGTTAGTGATGCGCCAGATAGGAAGTTCAGTACAGTGAGCCTACAAGTGAAAGTCGTCGGCGTAACGGTGTTAAGTTGTAACGTGAATAAAACAAGTGAACGTTAGTCGACACTTCGTCTGATTAATGCCGACACATAACACTACATGGTGTCAGAAGTGTAGAGGCCTGTTTCCACCGCCTGAAAGTTTGGATTTTACTCGCCTTGACAATTGGCTAGAATGGCACCAACGTTTTCAACGCTTCAGGGTAGCTACAAAGCTAAACAAAGAAGAGGGGGAGGTGCAAGTCTGCACGCTGCTCTACTCGTTGGGGAGAGAATCCGAACAGGTATTCAAGTCCCTTACCTTTGCACAAGGGGAACATCAGAATGATTACGAAACTGTATTGGCCAAACTTGATAACTACTCTGTACCAAGAGTCAATGTCGTCCATGACAGGGCTCGATTCCACCAGCTTGTTCAAAAGTCGGGAGAGACTGCTGAGGAATACATACTTAGCCTGCATGGGTTAGCAGAAAAGTGCGATTTTGGCGCTGCTAAAACTGAAAATATTCGTGACAGACTGGTTATAGGCATACTGGATAAGATAAGGAACTGTCAGAGAAGTTGCAGTTAGTGTCTGACTTGACTCTTGACAAAGCAGTGGAGCTCGTAAGGCAGTCAGAACAAATAAAAGGGCACGTCACAGAGCAAGCAGGGACCAAAGCAGCAGTGCAGTTATATGAGATCGCCTCTAAGCGCGCGCAGCATGCAGACGCATGGAAACGCGGCACCGGACAGAGAGAGGGGGGCAGCGGCACAGCCACAGCACTGGAGTGGGAACGCCACCAAATCCTATAGATGTGGGAAAGCACACGCTAAAGGAGACAGATGTCCTGCAATGAATGCTGCATGTCGTAATTGCTGTAACATCGGACAATTTGCTTTAGTTTGCCGCTCCTGTGTAATGGACGAGGTCACTGAGCCTCATGAGGGAGGAGATGAGAGTCAGTTCTACTTCCTCGGAGAAGTCACAGAGGTGTGCGACTCAAACAGTGCATGGACAGTGAAGCTGCCACTACAAGGTATCACGGTTAACTTCAAAATAGACACAGGGGCAGATACAAGTGTCATATCAGAGAAAACCTACAACCTGATAGCAAATAGAACAAAACTGAGAAAGTCTGTGATAAAATTAGACAGCCCAGGTGGTAAACTGAAATGCATAGGCCGCTTTACAGCCACTACTGAGGGGAAGGCGTGACAGTTTAAATTCAATCTGAATGTGATTAAAGGGCAGGACAGTCACCTACTAGGCCGCAATGTAGCCGTTGCAATGGGCCTTGTAAAACGCATAGAAGAAATCAAAACGTCAGCACAGCCAAAAAGCTCCTGTTCAACAGAAATAGGCACACTGAAGATAAAACCAGTCAAAATAACCTTGAAAGAAGATGCAGAACCGTACAGCATAACCACAGCCAGGCATGTGTCTTTGCCAATGCTTCCAAAAGTAAAATGGGAGTTAGACAGCATGCTTGCTAGTGGTGTGATAACAGAAATCAGGGAACCTACTGAGTGGTGTGCCCCAAAGGTACCACTGCCTAAGAAAAACAAGGAGCATATAAGAATATGCGTGGACTTTAAAAAGTTGAACAAAGCAGTCAGACGAGAAAAATACACACTGCCCACTGTAGACAATATTCTGCCCAAACTTGCTGGAGCTAAGATATTTTCTCTGTTAGATGCAGCCAGTGGTTTCTGGCAGATACCACTAGACTCAGAGAGTGCCAAGCTCACAACTTTCATGACCCCCTTTGGGAGATTTTATTTCAACAGGCTCCCATTTGGCATTACGAGTACCCGAGAAATATTCCAACGAGAAATGTCGGAGCTTCTGAGAGATCAGGAGGGTGTGGCCACGTATATGGACGACATCCTCATCTACTCAAATACCAAAGAAGAGCACGAGGAGAGACTCCAGCGCACTCTGCTCACGCTAAAAAAAAAACAGGGTTAAAGCTCAACCATGACAAGTGTCTCCTACGCCAGCGAAAGCTCATCTACCTGGGACACTGTATCGATGAGAATGGCCTCCGTCCTGATGAGATAAAGGTCCAGGCTATCACTCAGCTAGACCCGCCATGCAATGTGACTGAGCTGAGGAGATTCTTGGGCATGATTCACTACCTAGGCAGGTATCTCCCTCACCTGTCTGAGGTCACCAGACCCCTCAACAACCTCCTGAAGAGTGACGTGATGTGGACTTGGGGGGCAGCACAGGAGGGGGGCTTTACAAAGGTAAAACAACTAATCACTGAGTCGCCTGTGCTAACCTTTTATGACTTGACAAAGCCCACCATAGTCAGTGCTGATGCCAGTAGTTATGGCTTAGGCAGGGTCCTTTTGCAGAAACATGATGGACTGTTAAAACCCGTAGCCTAATGTTCTAGACCACTCACGGAGGCAGAAAAGCGCTACGCACAAATAGAAAAAGAGTGCCTCGTATCAGTTTGGGCATCTGAAAAATTTACAAGATATCTGTACGGCCTTGATTCATTCACTTTGCAAACTGATCACAAACCACTCGTTTCCTTGATAAACAGTAGAGACTTATATTCAGTACCGATGAGGTGTCAGAGACTGTTAATGCGCATGATGCGTTATAATCCTACTGCTGAATATGTCCCTGGAAAGCAGCTCTTCGTTGCAGATACGCTGTCACGGCACCCTCACCCACATGCAGCGATGGAAGTCTCAGAGCTGACCAGCGAACTGGAAGCCTATGAGGAGGATGTCCGGGAGGCATGGCCCATCACACCAACCAAGCTGGACATTGTCAAGCAGCAGACACTGCAGGATGATGAGTTGCAGTTGGTCAAGCAGTTCGTGACAAAGGGATGGCCCAGGTATTCAGCAGATGTAACGCTCCAGGTAAAAGCCTATTATGCATCTAGACACCATCTTACAATTTCAAAAGGGCTGGTACTGTACAACAACAGAATAGTGGTGCCTCAAAGCTTGAGAAAGGAAATGCTGCAGCGCATTCATGATGGTCACCAAGGGGTAGTGAAATGCTGTGAGAGAGCTAAGTGCAGTGTATGGTGGCCTGGAATCAGCAAACATATTCAGGAAATAGTCAGCACATGCAGAGAATGTCAGACATCTCAGCCTACACAGGAAAGAGAACCACTGATCACCACCCCGCTCCCAAGCCACCCATGGGGGAGGGTGGCAGCTGATATTTGCGAACTAAACAAAGAAAACTTCGTAGTTGTTGTGGACTATTTTTCGAGGTACATTGACATTGCCCACCTCAAACACATGTCCAGTGACACTACCATAGCCAAGTTAATGAACACCTTTGCTAGATGGGGTTGCCCAAACAAACTAATTACTGACAACGGGCCTCAGTTTTCTGGGAGAGGATTTGCTCAGTTTGCCAAAAAGTATGATTTTAAGCACATCACAACAAGTCCTCACTACCCCCAAGCTAACGGTGAGGCAGAGAGAGCTGTAAGGACTGCTAAGCAGATCCTAAAACAAGCAGAAATGGGGGGAGAGACGGACAAGGAGGACGAAAGAACAAAATCAGTCAAGCCACCAGCATCAAAGAAAAAACAATTTACAACGTACAACTCAGACTGGGCAAAAAGAGAGAACTTTTCTGAATGGGTAAGGCCAACCCAAGGAGACCCGTTCTCCACCACGTGTATTTTGTGTTCAGCCAAAATTTCAGTTAGATATGAAGGGAAAATGGCGCTGGAAAACCATGCAAAAACAAAGAAGCACTAGAATTTTGCATCAAGCACACGCAAAACTATAGCCATTGCAACTTTTATAACAAAAAAGGTTCACCAGAGGAAGACAGGGTAGCAGTTGCGGAGCTTACCAGTGTATACGAGTGATTCATGGCCACATCTACTTATCTACTGAATGTGGCAATAAAATTGTTGTGGTTTCACCGCCCCGAGCTGCCTCGCCGGCACGTTCGAGCCACTCCTCCCGCTCGGACACGCCGGGAACATCTGAGCGCTCGGTTCGCGCTCTGAGGAGACGAGCGCTGCGCTGCACCAGGTGCTTGCCATCATCCATCAGACACACCTGCGGCAATCAGGCAGGCCTCTACATGAAGTCTCCCAGAACGCCTCTCTGTGCTTCGACGAACTGAACCCTGCGGTAAAAGCTCTGACAAGCCTATTCCAGTGATTCCTAGTAACCCTTTTCTCGTGTCGTTTCCCACGCTGTTGTTTTGTTTATCCCAGTGTCTAACACCTGTGTTCCTGTTTTTCATCTCGGTGTTTTTGTTTCCCCCAAGACCCTCCCTCCGCGACTTCCACGGCTCCCCGCGTCTCCCTCGCCCTTCATCCCCAACAACAATTACGTCTCCCCGGACCCCCTCCGGTGATCTCCCTCTGTGTCTCTCTCCCTGGACCCCTCCCTTCGGATTTGACTTCCTGGATCATGGACTCGGACTTCCTCGGACAACCCCTCGCTCAATGGATTTGGACTTTGGTAGCCCGCACGCACATCGTCACAACACCCCGCCAAACATATTTCCATTATTACAAATAAGTAAGATTTTGCAAGTTAGACACCAGCTTTCATTACACACATGTAGTATAGCACACATCTCACAGACCCCGCTATCTGCACCATACATTCCCCCCACCTTAGTGCTGTTATTATTTTGTGGCAGTTTGTTTATTTTATCCTGCATTAAAATTGCCTTCGGGTTTCGCAGTACTCTGTGTCCGTCTGCCTTTGGGTTTCACTACACTTGTCTCTGGTCTTTATCTGAGAGCTGTAACAGAACGTCAAAGCCCGAATGAGCCAAGGTAAACCCAAGGGGCAGGTGGTCGCTCAGACAGCTATAGCCCCTAAGCCCTAGAACCATATAGCTCTCAAGGCAGTGGTAAAGGACCACAGCACTCAACTCACTCAACTCCATTCAGAGCTTAGCACTGCCTTCTCCCCGATCACTGGAGAGATCAGCGGGCTCCAGACTAACTCGCGTACCGCGGCGAGCGCCCTTGCATCATTCTCCTTGCAGATCGCTGCTCTGAGAGTGGCAGTGTCCAAGATCGGCGATCATCCTGCTCTGACCCCAGTCTCTGACCCCAGCCCAGCTCCAGCTCCCAGTCCCTCCAAGCCTCCCTCCGGTCAACCGTATCATGATTCCCGTGTTGAGCCTAACCTCCCCTGTCCTAAAGCCTTCAGTGGGGAGTGCGAGCAGTGCAGAGGTTTCCTCGGTCAGTGTGAGCCCCTGTTCAAACACCAGCCAGCCAGGTATAGGACAGGGGAGGCTAAGGTAGCCCTGGTGATATCCCTGTTAACTGGCAGAGCCCTCAGTTGGGCTATGGCGGCTGTTGGCCATCACGAACCGTTCTCCACCGACTATGATGCCTTCCACCGTGAATTCCATTTAGTGTTTGGGGGAAGATGCAGCTAGCCGCCTCCATTCTATCCAGCAGGGAGCTAGGTCAGTGGCAGACTACACCCTGGAGGTTAGGATACTGGCGGCTAACAGTGGGTGGGGCGACACAGCACTTAAGAGCGCATACGGGGGGGGGGGGGGCTCAGCGATTCTATCAAGGATCTCATTGTTAGAGTTCGGCTCTCTTCCTTCAATGAGCTCGTCAACCTCGCTCTCCAGATGGACGAACGGTTGCGGGAGTGGCATGTGGCGCGTGCTCAACGCGCCGGAGCCTCCCATAGACCTACCCCTACCCGTACTACCAGCGGGTCCCCTGTTCTAATGACCCACAGCCACTCTCCACCCTCTCAGTACTCCATGCAACCCCCGGCATCATCTGTATCCAGGTCGGAGGAGGGGCCAGTTTAGTCGGTCACGGCTTCCACTGGAGGAGCGGGAACAGAGGACGTGTGACCGACTCTGCCTCTACTGTGGGAAGTTGGGCCACTATATCCGAGCCTGCCCGACTCACCCAAAAGACCAGGCTCACTAGTGGGGGGTGTCCTAGTGAGCTTGACCACCCTGCCCCAGTCCAAAGAAGGGCACAGCCGGTTGTTTCCTACCACTCTCACCTGGGGTAAGGAATCACTTTCTAGCAGCGCACTGTTAGATTCGGGGGTGAATGAGTGTTTGATTGACATCTCGCTGGCCCGGCAAGCCGGCATTCCACTCATCCCCCTTTGACACTCCCCTCACAGCCCAAGCCTTAGGCAGTCGTTCACTTGGTAGGATTACGTACAGCACAGCTTCTCACGCTCACTCTTTCGGGTAGTCACATAGAGACTGCTAATTTTTTAGTCTTGCATGCCCCTACAGTGCCCCTAGTGTTAGGTAGACCGTGGTTGGAGAGGCACGATCCCCACATCTCATGGTCCACTGGGCGGATATTGGGTTGGAGCGTTGCGTGTCATGCCAACTGCCTTTGCTCCGCAGCCTCCGCTCTCTCTCCGTCCAGTGGCCCCAGTCCCGTGCTCTCTACCCCGGATCTCAGCGGTGTACCCTCTGATTATCACGATTTAGCTCCCGTGTTTAGCAAAGACAGCGAGCGCACTTTCACTTCCCCCTCACCGTCCCTATGATTGCGCCATAGACCTACTTCCCGGGGCCGCCCTCCCACTGGTCGGTTGTATAACCTGTCGGTCCCGGAGAAGTAGTCTATGCACAGTTATATCACAGAGTTCCTGGCCTCAAGAATCATAAGGCCCTCGTAGTCCCCGGTTCTAGCGGGCTTCTTGTTTGTGGTGAAGAAGGATGGCAGCCTGAGGCCCTGTATAGATTGTCAGTTAAACGACATCACTGTTAAAAATAAGTATCCGCTTCCCCTTATGAGTCCCACTTTCGAGCCACTCACTTGTGCCACGGTGTTCACGAAGTTAGACCTACATAGTGCATACCATTTGTTGCATATTCAGGGGGGTGACGAATGGAAGACAGCCTTAAACACGCACCTAGGGCATTTCGAGTACCTTGTCATGCCCTTTGGCCTCACCAATGCTCCGGCCATCTTCCAAGTGCTGGTCAACAACGTGTTGCAGGACATGCTTAACACGTTTGTGGTGCTGTACCTGGACGACATTCTCGTGTTCTCCAGGACAGAGGAGGAACACCACCAGCACGTCCGCCTGGTCCTCCAATGGCTGCTGGAGAACAGGCTGTTCATGAAGGCTGAGAAGTGCATGTTCCTCCGTGGAATTTCTTGGTCACATTGTGAAGAAGGGGCACACCCGCACCGACCCAAGGAAGATCCGAGTGATGGAAGAGTGGGCGCAGCCTACCGACAGGACGCAACTCCGGCACTTCCTAGGGTTTACCAATTTTTATCTACCCTTCGTCAGGGGGTTCAGCCGAGTGGCCGCCCCCCTCACTGCACTAACCTCCACCCTCTGCCCCTTCTCCTGGACCCCGGAGGCAGAGACCACCTTCTCGGCCTTGAAGGGACTGTTTATGACGGCTCCAGTGCTCACTCACCCAGACCTGTCCAAGCAGTTTATTGTGGAGGTGGACGCATCGGACACGGGCATCGGAGCTGTCCTCTCCCAGCGGTTGGAAGAGGACCAGAGAGTCCACCCGTGCACCTTCCTCTCCTGGCGTTTCAGTCCAGTGGAGAAGAATTATGACACCGGCAACAGGGAGTTGCTGGTGATCCATGCTGCCCTGGAGGAGTGGAGACACTGGTTGGAGGGAGCAAAGCAGCCGTTCGTTGTGTGGTCAGACAACAAGAATCTGACCTACAAGCGAACAGTGAAGAGGCTTAATCCCCGGCAGGTGCGCTGGGCTCTCTTTTTCCGCCGATTCGACTTCACCCTCACCTACCGCCCGGGTTCCAAGAACGTCAGGGCAGACTCCCTCTTCCGTCTGTTTCCTGAGGGGTCCCCTGATGCACTGGACACCCCTGACACCATCCTTTCCCCAGCCCGGGTGGTGGGTGTCATCACATGGGCTATCGAATCGGTGTTGAGAAGAGCTCCGTGTGCCGAGCCCGACCCAGGCAACAGACCCTCGCATCTCCTGTTTGTGCCGTCCACCGTCCAGTCCTAGGTGCTTGAGTGAGGCCATTCCAGCCGGCTCGCCTGTCATCCCGGCGTCCACCGGGCGGTGGCATTCATCCGCAGACGCTTCTGGTGGCCCACTATGGGGGCAGACACGAAAGAGTTCGTGGCCACCTGCACAGGCAGTAAGGCTACCCATCACCTGCCGACGGGTCTCCTGCTCCCCCTTCCTGTCATCAGTCGACCTTGGTCACACATTGCCTTGGACTTCATGACTGGCCTCCCCATGTCCCAAGGTAATGATACTATCTTGACCATTGTTGAACGGTTCTCTAAGGCTGTCCATTTTGTCACCCTTCCCAAACGCCCCTCTGCAGCTGAGGTGGCGGACCTCCTCGTCTCCCATGTTATCCGTCTCCATGGGATCCCTTGGGACATTGTTTCCGACCGTGGTCCCCAGTTCACTTCTAGGGTGTGGCAGGCCTTCTGTAAGGGGATTGGGGCCACAGTCAGTCTCTCCTCCGGATACCACCCCCAGACCAAGCCCTGGAGGCAGCCTTGCGTTGCGTCACCACCAGCAACCCTGCCTCCTGGAGCAAGCACCTACCCTGGGTGGAGTATTCCCTGAACACCATGGAGAGTTCTGCTACCGGTTTGTCCCCCTTTGAATGTTCCCTCGGTTACCAACTGCCTCTGTTTCCCCATCAGGAGTTGGAGGTGGTGGTCCTGTCCACCACGGCCCATCTCCTCCGGTGCCGTCACATCTGGAAGACCGCCCGGGCCGCTATGTTGCGGGCCACAGAGTGGTCCCGGCGTGGTGCCAACCGATGGAGAGTGCCAGCCCCGGCCTATCGTCCTGGCCAGAGGGTGTGGCTACTGGCCCGGGACCTGCCCCTCCCGACTCTCTCACGGAAGCTAACACCATTGACCGCATTATCAACCCCTCCGCGGTACATCTCCTCCTCCCTGCCTCGCTCAAGATCCATCCTGTGTTTCATATCTTTCACCTCAAATGGGTAGCCTCCAGCCGCGTCTCCCCCTTTCCAAGCTCCTCCGCCTCCCAGGGTCCTCGGCAGTGGCGATTTGGTCTGGGACGTCAACGGGCTGCTTGCTGTTCGCCGCCAGGGCTGGGGTTACCAATACCTGGTGGACTGGGTTGGTTACCGGCCCGAGGACCGCAGATGGGTGCTTCAATCCTACCTGGCCTGAAAAGCTCTGACAAGCTGTTACATCCCTAGTGCCGTGTGTTGTGTACAATTAGCCTCTTGTATATAAACCTAAGGTTTGTTTTTATGGGAGGGGTGTTACGGCCCTAGCGCCGTATGTCGGTAATTTTCCCTCCCCAGGTAATGTCCCGCCTCCTGTGAAGCTGCTGATTGAGCCCAGGTGGTTCCAAACCTCTTCAGCTGGGTATAAGCCTTGGAGAGAGACGCCCCGCAGTGCTAGTGGGCCATTGTTGTCAACCAGAGAGTGAGCTCTTGTGTCAGTACTCTGTACTCGAGAAGGAGGGTGAAACCTGTGTTGGTGTTCTTGTTTCTTTCTTTTTGGTCTGATTTGAGTTTGTGCAGGTCGTTGCTGTTTGCTGTGTGTCTCCGGTGGCGGGCGCAGTGAGTATTGTAATTTGTTTGTTTCAGACAGCTTCCCTGGTTAGAATATTAGAATAGGGGAGTGTCCAGCTGGGCTGTGATCAGTCTTTCCATCAGACACTTATTTTGCCTTTGTTTTAGGAGTAATCCTGGGCAGGGACAACGTTCCCTGGCGGGGGTAGGCATTTCGGGGCTCAGGCTGCCGAAGTTCAGCCTTTAAAGCTTAAATGGCCTGTCTGTCAGCCAGATTAGTTCATATGGAGCTGACAATGCATCTGTAAATTTTGGCAAGCATTATTGAGTTTTTCCGAAACTGAAAGAAGTCAGTCCACACATCGTAAAGGGCAGCTGCAAATGCCACTGGATCCACAACACCCTGAAAAACGCGAACAAACTTCTAAGCGCTGCAGGTTATTATGTTGAATGCACTGTCCTAAAAATCTACAGCGAATTCTCATGCTCAGCCAAAAAAGCAGAATCTCTGAAAGAGTTTTGTGAGTTTACTTCAATAGAGTACAAAGAGATATTGAGGCATGTACCAACCCGTTGGTTACCTCTGTTGCCTGCAATTCAGCGGATCTTGGAGTGTTGGCCTGCCAAGTGTTATTTTTTTGTCACTGGGAAAGAAGGATTGTCCTGACATTATCTAGAAGGCTATGTGCAGAATGTCTGTGAATGTTCTCATTCATCCAGGTCATGGTTATCCAAAGGAGTTGAATCAAGTGCAACTGGACTTGGTATATATCCGTGAAGACGTTTCGCCTCTCATCCAAGAGGCTTCCTCAGTTCGTGCCTTTCTGACTAGACCAAGCTAGTCTGACTGGCTGGTGATGAGACTCAGAATGTATCCTCTAGGAGTCGCTGTCAGAGCTATTGATATGCGTGGCTCTTTGTGATCTGATGTTTACCAACGCCCGTCGCTAACAGAGCCATAGATATTAGTGGCTGTTTTGTGTACCGATGTTTGGCCGCGCCCGTCGTTATCGGAGCTATTGATAGGCGTGGCTCTCCTGTGCTCCGATGTCCAGCCGCGCCCGTCGCCATCGGAGCTATTGATTTGCATTTGTCGTTCAGTGGTCACATGACCACTGAACAATGAAGTCGAAACTAACACCCCCAACGACCGTCGCTGCTAAACAAATGCAAATCAATAGCTCCGATGGGGACGGGCGCGGCTGGACATCGGAGCACAGGAGAGCCACGCATATCAATAGCTCCGATAACGACGGGCGCGGCCAAACATCGGTACACAAAAGAGCCACTAATATCTATGGCTCTGTTAGCGACGGGCGTTGGTAAACATCGGCTCACAAAGAGCCACGCATATCAATAGCTCTGACAACGACTCCTAGAGGATACATTCTGAGTCTCATCACCAGCCAGTCAGACTAGCTTGGTCTAGTCAGAAAGGCACGAACTGAGGAAGCCTCTTGGATGAGAGGCGAAACGTCTTTACGGATATTAGTCCATGGGCCAGAGCCCAAAATTTCCTATTTCGGTACACTCAAGGTGGCAAAACTTACTTAAAATTTTTGAAAGGATCCATGTCTGTAGATGATATTTTGGTATGATAACCATTCCTGAGTGGCAGCTGTATCACAGTTATCAGCTCATGAAGTTAACCACCCCCTAAAGTAAATTGCATTTTAGACGCTGGTGCATATCCTGGTTTAGCCTCATGGTCAGGACATTTTTCAATGTTCTATAATATTGTCTTTGGTATCATTTTAAAGGGGACCTTCTTAGCTTTCATTCAAGCCCTGTTGTGGATATTTCTCACAAATATAGAGGTCACTTGAGCTCTTCAACCCGTCAATAACACACGTCTTTCTGCAATGTTCGCCTAAACTATATACTTTCTTTTAGCCCTTTGGCATCTAGGAATATCAAGGACACAAAACACAAAAACTGGAATACTCACAGGACTGTAAAGATTCAGGAAATGTATAATATACCCATACTATTTCATTGTGTGAGGTGATTGTGAACCTTAAATTAGAAGGGCATTATTACTAAGAAACTAACTAGACCAAAGCCAGTTAGTCCATGGGTCAGACCAGATATCGATATCACCCAAGGTGACACAACCTCACTGGCGCCATTTTATTTGGTACACTAACAGAAGTAAAATAATACATGATAACCTTTCCAAATGAGCAGCTATTTCATTTTTCTTTCAGGAAACCTGTTTCTGTGCTTCTCACGATTGTCTATTTGCCCAGATTTTTACAAATATAGCATTTCAACACCCCTTGTACTGATTAGCCTAGCTTAAACTCTGGGACAGTTCTTAGTTGGCCAACAACCAAGGATAACCAGTACTGTGTACTTCCATTCATTGTGCTAAGCTAGGCTAACGTGCAGCCAGATAGCTTTCTACTAAACACATATAGAGGAAACTGGTATCTATCTTCTTGTCTCACTCTGGAGAAGATTGTAAGCTAATTTCCCATAATGTTAGCATGTTCTTTTAATGTATATGTTAATATGATTAGTTAAAGTGGCTACGAGGAACTTTCATCTTGTGTTGATTTTAGCGGCCTCATGTGGACAAAATACAGCTGTTGCATAGCAACTAGGTAATGTATCTATTTGTGGCTATGTAAGATAAATAATGGTAATATGACGCTGGTGAAGCAAAGTAAACTTTGTTTTAGTAGTGTTCATACACCTAAGTTACATGTATTTGTTTGTATGTGGCAGGTGAAAACTGACTGAATATGGCCACTGGTGAACAAGCAAGTTTTTACCCAATACCAAAGCGCCCACGGGTGGAGTGCATTATCCACTGTTCTGATGATACAGATAAGCTGGTTTCACTACAAAGTGTCGACTCATGGAGAACTCTGCTCAGGGCAGCTCAGATACGAAATCATGCACCAGTTTTGAAACTGGCAAAAGACATTCCTGAGGGACAGATTCCAGCAATCTACTACCACAGAAAGTGTCGCAGTATCTTCACTATGAAGCAAATTCTTGATGGCCTCCTTGCAAAAGAAAATAAAAGTTGTGTCTCTGCTGAAGAGAGACAATCTAAGAGAGTAGCTCGACATGCTCCAAGTACATCTAGGACTTATGATGCAGAGTGCATATTTTGTCAGAAAAACAGCAAATATTCCAAGAGACAGAATACGAGAGAAGTACTGGTGTTGTGTCGAGAACTGCGAGCTGATGCAAAGATCAGGAGTGCAGCCACAAAGAAAAGGACAGCAGAATCCTTGCCATTGTGAGTAGAGACCTTGTAGCAGCTGAAGGGCACTACCACAGGTCATGCTATAGACTTTACACCAAAGAAGAGGTTTCCAAAGGAGAGGTTGCCAGCAATGAAGATGATGATGCTGCAGCCCAGTATGAAGCTGCTGTGAATAAGGCATACAATGAGCTGTTCCTCTTCATCAGGATGGAGCTTTTTGGCAATCCTCAAGTGATGACAATGACTGATCTCTCTTCTAGATTGGTAGCTTCAATGAACTCCCAAGGCATTGCCCAAGTCAAGGAATCAACCAAGAAGCACATAAGGCGAAACCTGGAGAGTGAGTTTGCTGGAGCCTTGCAGATATTCCCTGATGAGAAAGGAAAATTCCTCCTCTATCCCGATAACTTGTCCATGAGGGAACTTGCCAAAGAAAATCAGTCTCTCAAAAGGGAGCTGCAGACCCTGAAAAGTGTCAGTGCACAAGATGTTATAGCCAAAGCAGCCATCAAATTGAGAGCAGACATTAAAAGTCAAGATGTTCCTCAAACCTGGCCGCCTGAAGTCAAACCAGAAGCAGAATGTCCTACCATTCCAGAGTCGCTCATTATCTTCCTGTACTCTCTACTCACAGGCTCAAATGATCCTGATCATGCATCCCAGAGAGTGCAGTGCCTTCTGCAGTCATTTGGCCATGACATAGTATATGCAGTGACATGTGGAAATACCAAGCCTTCCAAGCACATTGTTCTGCCATTCAGTGTCAAATCGTTGACAGGAAATGTAGAGTTGATAAACATCCTCAACCGACTTGGTCACAGTGTGTCCTATTCACAGATGGAAGAGATCAACACTGCCCTGTGTCTCCAGAAACTCTCATCATCAGGGAGTGGCATTGCCCTTCCAGCTAACATCCATCCTGGCATATTCACAACTTTAGCCTGGGACAATATCGACCGTCTTGAAGAAACTGTCAGTGGTGAGGGAACATCTCACAGAGTCAATGGGATTGCTGTGCAAGCAAAGCCAGTCAACCCACTTCCTGTCCAACCCATGCCCACTGTTCCCAAAACAAAGAAGAGAAGCATTGATGGACCCCCACCAATGTTACCAACTTACAATGCTGGACAACGGGTAGGGCCACCACAAAGCAAAAAGTCAGATGCCGATACTGCAGCCAATACTAAGCTTGCCAGAGAGAAAAACCTTCTTTGGGTCCTAGCACGCATGTCACAACAAGAAGAACAGTCAGTCAGCAGCTGGACAGGCTTCAACATCCTGACTCGAGGAGAGATGACGGTCATCCCCGACAATATAGGCTATCTGCCTACCATCAATGCTCCAGCGACACAAATGTCTACTGTCAACGAGGTGCTTAACCAGTCACTGAGCATCATGCAGTGCTTAGGCCTGAGGAAGATTGTCTGTGTCTTTGACCAAGCCCTGTATGCGAAGGCTGTCGAGATCACATGGAAACACCATGACAAGTTCCATGATATCATCGTTAGGCTTGGGGTATTCCACACCATCTGCACACTGCTGGCAATAATAGGAAAGCATTTCCAAGATGCTGGACTCAAAGACCTCTGCATTGAGTCTGGCATGATTGCAGAAGGCTCAATTGCTGGTGTTATGGATGGCTGCAAGTACAACAGGGCAGTGCGACTACACAAGCTCCTGTATGAGGCTCTCATGCGACTGACCTTGAATGGTTTCCTGTCCTGGTTGGAAGAAACTCACAGGAATGACATGGTTCACTTGAATGAGACACTGAAGACCATTGACAGCCTTGGGAAAGAAGTCTCACAACATGCTTTGAAGGAGGTCCTCGAGAACAACTCTTGTACACGCATCATGGATCTATTTGAAGTCTACCGTGAGTTCCTTAGAGGTGGAAACGGCAGCCTCTCGAACTTCTGGATGTCCTATTTGGACATGGTTGAAATCTTGTTGGGGCTCATCCGAGCATCCAGAGAGGGAGACTGGATGCTAAACTTGGCTAGCATTCGAGCAATGATCCCATGGTGCTTTGCTTATGACAGGATGAATTATGCACGCTACCTCCCCTACTACTACGCCCAGATGTCTGAGCTGCCCATCACACACCCAGATGTGTACACAGAATTCATGGAAGGAGGCTTCTCAGTCCAACTGGGCTCCACCAATCCCTTTGGCCGAATCCCTGTTGACCAAGCTATAGAAGACACGGTGAACAAAGACACCCAAACAGCTGGAGGGACAAAGGGATTCAGCTTGAAGCCAGGAGCTGTGACCAAATATTATCTCACAGCTGAGTATAGAAGCATGTACCTCAGACAGCTAAGAGACCTGACAGGTCAAGGCAGGTGCAAATGGTCTCATCCAGATCTACAGAGTCCAAGGATCAAGAGAGATGAAGCAGATGTCCAGTCTCTCATGGACCTTATGGAGAATAACTGGCTCAATCCTATGTCCCCTGATGAGATTGATTTGGTTAGTCTCTCCACTGGCAACATGGCTCCACCTGATGTGACCATAGATCTCTTGAGAGCTCTTGAGAAAGGAGAAGAGGCCTACCAAGCATTCCAGCAAACAAGGTTAGATGCAGACCCACCACCTGTGAAATTCCACGACAAGATGACCAAGCAAAGTCTGAAAACATTCTCCAATGTCAGCACAAAACAAGCTCATGGAAAGAAAGCACAGGATGTGGTTCTGAAGGCAGATAGAAACCTTTTCAGTCACATGATCCTGGTGGCTGAAAGCAGGAAGGTGAGTCTGAAGGATGTCCTTGCCTACCCATTGGGCCCACTACCATGGGCACTGGCAAATGCTGATGGGTCCTTACGAAAAACAAACAAGGCTGCACTTGCCAGAGAGCTTGAAAAGATGTATCTCCTGCAGAAGACATCCCAATCCCATCTACTTCCATCATTGATGGGATGAGCCTTGTCCAAAAAATGAATGGCAACAACAAAACCTTTGCACAGGTGGCAGAGTCAGCCTTGACCCAGGTCCTCCATGAGGGAGCACAGAGTGGGAGGATTGATGTTGTTTTTGATGTCTATCATCAGACTTCGATCAAAGATGCTGAACGACTGAACCGGGGTGGAGACATCACTCTCCAGTACAAGAATCTTGCAGGGGGACACCACGTCCAGCAGTGGAGAAAATTTCTGTGCAGTTCCTCCAACAAGACCAGTCTCATCAAGTTTCTGGTGGAAGAGTGGAAACTCCCACGATACAGAGCTATGCTGCATGGCAAGGTGTTGTACATGACCTGTGAGGAAACCTGCTACAAGTTGACAGAAGATGGGTGTGAGGAAGCAGCAGAACTGCACTCCACATATGAAGAAGCTGACACCCGTCTGCTCCTGCATGCATTGCATGCAGCAAATGCGGGCTCAAAGTCAGTTATCATCACAGCTGAGGACACTGATGTCATGGTGCTTTGTCTTGGCTTCCAGAAGGACATCACCTGTCCCATCTACCAGAAGTGTGGGACTCAGAACCGCACACGGTTTGTCGACATCACCAAACTGGCAAGTTCCCTTGGAGACAGCATCTGTGACAGCCTAATTGGCTTACATGCCTTCACTGGCTGCGACACAGCCAGTGCATTCGCTGGTCGAGGGAAGCTGAATGCCCTGAAGATAGTGAGAAAGCACACTTCCTGCCAAGAGACTTTTAGTCAACTGGGACAGACATGGAATGTGAGTGATGAGCTGTTCCAGAAAATTGAGCAGTTCACCTGTCGGATGTATGTTGCTAATAGCAGCACTGCTGAGGTGAACAAACTGCGTTACCAGCTCTTCTGCACCAAAAGGGGAGAGGTTGAGTCCAGCCAGCTGCCACCATGTAGAGACTGTCTCTTTATGCATGTTCAACGAGCCAACTATCAGGCAGCAATATGGAAGTGCTGTCTGCAGGCTAACCCTGTGGTGCCAAGCCCTACTGAGTATGGATGGACAGACGATGAAGGCAAGCTGGCCATTTACTGGATGCACTCCCCACCTGCACCAGATGTGGTCTTGGAAATGCTAACATGCAAGTGTGTGCATTCATGCAAAATGCCAAGCTGCATGTGCCTGTCAAATGGACTTCCATGCACAGACATGTGCAGGTTACAGACCTGCAGTAACCAAAAACAGCAGGATGGCCCAGAACTGGACTTTGAACTTGGGGAGTCAGATGATGAGAGAAACGAGCAGTTTGATGAATGACAGTGTGATGATTCTGATGGTATTACTGTGGTAGTAGTCTATTGATGCACAGGATGTTGATTCTGGACTTGGTTACCCAGAGCTTGATAACAATAATGTAACCATATTCACATATACCCATTACCCTACCCATTACCATTACATATACCCACTAATGATATGGGATTACATGTATCATTGACTAAGTATATGTAAATGTCAATGTTGTTTAAAATATTAAAATAGTTCATTACCTCACTATGGTATTCCTTTTTATCATGTATTTTGATTGTGTATTTAAACAAATGTATAGAGACCAGTTTGTGACCTAACTGGCTTTGGTCTAGTTCTCATTTAAGGCTCACAATCACCTCACACAATGAAATAGTATGGGTATATTATACATTTCCTGAATCTTTACAGTCCTGTGAGTATTCCAGTTTTTGTGTTTTGTGTCCCTGATATTCCTAGATGCCAAAGGGCTAAAAGAAAGTATATAGTTTAGGCGAAAATTGCAGAAAGATGTGTGTTATTGACGGGTTGAAGAGCTCAAGTGACCTCTATATTTGTGTGAAATATCCACAACAGGGCTTGAATGAAAGCTAAGAAGGTCCCCTTTAAAATGATACCAAAGACAATATTATAGAACATTGAAAAATGTCCTGACCATGAGGCTAAACCAGGATATGCACCAGCGTCTAAAATGCAATTTAGTTTAGCGGGTGGTTAACTTCATGAGCTGATAACTGTGATACAGCTGCCACTCAGGAATGGTTATCATACCAAAATATCATCTACAGACATGGATACTTTCAAAAATTATAAATAAGTTTTGCCACCTTGAGTGTACCGAAATATCGTCTGGCCCATGGACTATATATACCAAGTCCAGTTGCACTTGATTCAACTCCTTTCGATATGTGCAGAAGTGGTGCTGATGCCGCCGACAGCAGTGACGAGGATGAAGCGACGCTGATGGAATGTTTCCTGTTGGTCATGCACAACGTCATGCAGGAATTTGACAGCGCAATGCGGAAGTTGGAAAATGAGAGCGCTATTCTACTGGATGCTCACGGAGTGATGAGCCGATTGTGCAGCCAATTAATCTCACGCCCTGCAGACAGATTTTACTGTAATAAATCGAAGCAAGCATTCCGAAAACCGAGTGCAAGAGAACAGACGGAGTTCGCAACATGGCCGACAGCTTCTTTGAAAAAGCTGTTCTGTACCTAGAGGAAAACCTTGATTTTGAGGATCCAGTTACGTCTAATGCTAGCCATCTGCGACGGAATGGTCCATTAGAATGGGATGCACTCGAGCGATTGGTCGATAAACTAGCTCTGGGCATTTATGAAGACAGACTGTATCAGGACTACACTGTTCTGAACTCTGTATTTGAAAGCATCACAGAAGAGCTGGCACCAGACAAGAAATGGGCATTTTTTTTTCCAACAAGGAGAAAGAAGGAACTGCATTGCTCCAAGTGGTATCTTTTCTTTTGTCTGTCCCCGTCAGAAATGCCTATGCTGAGCGTGTATTTAGCCACACGGAGGATGTCTGGTCAGATAAAAGGAACAGGATGTCAGTGGGGTTGGTCAAAGCAGAACTTCAAGTCAGACTAAACTTCAAAGTGTCATGCTTGGAGTTTAAAACATTCATCGAGGGACAGCAGAGACTCCTACAGGCAGCAAAAAGGAACGACAAGTACACATGGAAAAAGGTGAGAAATGTCAGTGTTAGGTTTCCCAAATTCATTAAGTTAAAAAGTTGTTTATAATCTATTAGGTTATAATACATCTAATCGTGCTTTCCTCTGTATTTTTTAAATCTGTATTTAATGTAGAAAGGCAGGAGTCCAGAGTGAGTGCGACTGCGTCAGGGTCAGGCAGTGCGTCAGAGTGCATCTGCGTTAGGGAGAGCGTCTGTGTCAGGATAAATATAGGCAAGAGAGGCAATACGGAGTCCTACAAATGTTAACATATATTTGCAAATATGGTTTAACCCCTCGCTCCACGCGTCGGATGTCCCCGGTTTTTCACAAATCAAAGGTGGCAACCCCACTGCCAAGAGGGGCACTTGGCTGCAGCTTTATAAGCAGGGGCAGATTAGGTGGAGATCGGTCGGGGGTTATGGAGATGAGAATGGAGTTCTGTACAGTCTCAAACCCATAAGGCATAGAGGAGGGTGGGGGAATACCAGCCCTGAAATTGCTACCACATGCACACAACCAGTCAGGAGTCTGTTCTTTAAATTGAGAATACCTACTCAAATCTCGCTGAGGAGCCCATTGCCTTCAGGCTGGCACCCACAGGGGAGAAACATGTTGGATGGACGTGTATGGAGTCAGCCAAGGATTGGTCATCAGTGACGGATGTCTTTTTTCCATGGTTCTGTATCAGTTTTCTCTCTTGATTTTGTGCTCCCTCTGAAGTATGCATTTCAAGATATTTCTTCGCTTTAGACTAAATGCAGGGTAAATGTCACCTCTTAAATAACATGGAGAAATGACTGATATGGTAGACTCGTGTTTAGCACCAACTGTGGGAGTTTCTCCAGTGAGTGGATGTATGGTTTGTTATTTTTGAATCCATTTTAATCACTTTTTATCTTTTCACAGACATTGCAAAAGATTTGCAATGCATTGCAAAGAATATCCCTTGGCGACTACTGTCTCTAGCATGCTTTACCTTTACCCGCAGCACAAAATATCCTAGTGTGCCCCCTTTCTGATCTTACTGGATGGTTATTGTATTTGTATACAGGTGCTGGGAACAAGTTCATTAGATGGCACTTGCTACACACTGTATACGCAAGTTTCTGTTCAAGTGAGGTATTTGCCTGCGACAAGCAGATTGTATAACAGCCCTCTGTGTGTGTGTGTGTGTGTGTGTGTGTGTGTGTGTGTGTGTGTGTGTGTGTGTGTGTGTGTGTGTGTGTCAGTGTGTGTGTGAGACAGAGACAGAAATAGAGAGAGAGAAAGGCCTTCAACAGGCCTGATTCCCACATCGTGGCTCACAGCTTCCAAACTCTCATTTCAGATTGTGCAACAAAGCACAGCTGAGCATCAGCAAGCGCTCCTAGCCCCATACATTCTCCTTGACAGCCTCGATGCTAAGCTGGCCAGATATTTATTCGGGGGGGGGGTGTTTACTCTGGTCGGGGGGGGGGGGGTGAAAAGGGGGAATGAGTGTCCTCAAGGGATCTGATCAGATCTGGGAACCAACCCACAAGCCAAACCTGTAAAATAGACCTTTAGCATGCTTTAGTTCCCGCATGGCTCGGTCAGGGGCTATAATTTTGTGGTGTGGCTTTATGAGGTGTTTGTTGTCTCACATAGCTGCTTTGTAAACTGGGTCATCCTGCTTGGGTAATATCTGTTGTTGTGTGTAGGTGGGGCCTCTGTAGTTGGATTGTGAGTGAATGCTTGAATTTAAACGTTTAATAGATTTAAAGAACAGAGAAGAAAGAAAGACACTTTATTTGTCATTGTATGCAAGCATACAACAAAATTCAACCTCTGCATTTAACCCATCCTATTGCTCTTGCATTCGTTTAATTTCCTATGTTAATTCTTCCTCTTTTATCCAGTCTCAACAAATTATACTTTCATTGTTAGAGAGTACAGTCTCCAATATGAACCCTTCCATCCTCCTGCATCTTAGACATCATTCCCACTAAGATGCTCAAGGTGGTATTTTCAACTATCAGCGTCATTATTCTGCAAATTCTTAAGAATTCTGTGGCCTCTGTTTCTTTTCCAGACAGTTTTAAGCATGCCATTGTTCACCCATTGCTGAATAAACCTAATTTAGATCCCCGTTCCTTTAGTAACTACAAACCAATCTCCAAATTGTCTCTTCTATCTAAGGTTCTGGAGAGAGTAATTTCTTCTCCATAGATTTCTTTGATGAACACAGTGTTTTAACAGTTTCCAGTCTGGTTTTAGATCACTTCATAGTACCGAGACAGCTCTAGTTAAGGTCACTAATGACCTGCTGACTGCAGACAGAGGTGACTGCTCGATTTTAGTTCTTTTAGACTTAAGTGCTGCCTTTGACACAGTCAACCAAAACATCCTCTTACATTGCTTAGAGACTTGGGTTGGCATCAAGGATGTGGCTCTTAGCTTATTACGCTCTTACCTCACCAACAGAACTTTTTCTGTTGTTCTGGGTAACTACTTCCTCGATGGCTCAGTTGAGTTGTGGTGTCCCTCAAGGCTCAGATCTTGGCCCCCTTCTCTTATGTATGTATGTATGTATGTATGTATGTATGTATGTATGTATGTATGTATGTATGTATGTATGTATGTATGTATGTATGTATGTATGTATGTATGTATATAGCGTTTTTTCCGAAACCGTCAATGGTGTTGTGAGTGCTCAACTAATGAGGAGCGGAATATCAACATGGATACAGGAAAAAAGATTTATATATATATATATATATGTGTGTGTGTGTGTGTGTGTGTGTGTGTGTGTGTATTTATGTATGTGTGTGTGTGTATATATGTATGTATGTATGTATGTATGTATGTATGTATGTATGTATGTATGTATGTATGTATGTATGTATGTATGTGTGTATGTATGTGTATATATATATTCTGCCCCTTGGCCAGGTCATTCAAAATCACCATGTGCTTTACCATTTTATGCTAATGACACTCAGTTATACCTGCCACTAAAACCCACAGATCCTAGCACCCTAACAAATGTCACAACTTGTCACTGACATTAAATCCTGGAGATCTGAAAATTTTCTCAAATTTTATAAGTCTGAGGTCATTCTGTTCGATCCCGAAAATTCCATCAGCCCTTTTGTTACTAATCTTGGTGGTCTGTCAGATAGTCAAGCAGGCTGCTAAGAATCTTTGATGCTAACTTTGGTTTTGGTCATCAAATCAAACATATTGTCCAGTCATGCTTTCTCCAGCTCAAGCTAATCTCCAAAATTAGGGAATTTTTGTCCATTTCCAATCTGCAAAAAGTTGTACATGCTTTTATCTATTCTCGACTTGACTATTGTAATGCGCTTTATTCTGGTATCAGCAAGGGCTCCCTCCACCGTCTGCAGTTGGTACAAAATGCCGCTGCTCGGCTCATTACTGGGACAAAGAGGAATGACTACATCACTCCTGTGCTTGCCTCCCTACCGTGGCTCCCTGTTATATTTTGAATTGATTTTAAAATTTTATTGCTCACTTTTAAGGCTTTAAATGGTCTTGCTCCAACATACATTTCTGATTTATTGACCTGATATATGCCCCCTCGACCATTAAATCTGCAGATTGAGCCCTGCTGGTTATTCCTAGGTCTTGGTTTGTTACAAAGGGGGATTGGGCTTTTGCTGTTAGAAGCCCCACACTACCTCATCCTGTTGAACTAAGACAAACCAAGTCTCTAGCTTCTTTTAAATCTCGTCTTAAAACTTTTCTTTTTATGAAAGCCTTTACAAATGTTTGATATTTGTTTTTAAAAATTTTTTTTTACTTTATACTGTTTTTATGTTTATTCTTACTTATTTTTACTCGTATTTTTGCCTTGTCTGGCTTTATTTCTTTGTAAAGCACTTTGTAACATTGTTTTAGAAAAGTGCTATATAAATAAAGTTATTAATATTATTACATAGCAGCACTGGGCAGCTGCAGTGCCCTGGGACCAATTCCAGTTTCTCTTTCCATTGCCTTGATCAGGGGCACAGGCAGGAGTATTAACCCTAACATGCATGTCTTTCTGAAGGTCGGAGAAACCCACGTACACACGGGGAGAACATGCAAACTCCACACAGAAAGGACCTACAGCTTGGCGTTGAAGCAAACCACCTTACTGTGAGGCAACAGTGCTAACCACTGGGCCACAGTGCCGCCTGTGAAGAAAGGAGAGGAGAAAACATTGACGGGGAGATAAGGTAATTGTGTGTGTGTGTGTGTGTGTGTGTGTGTGTGTGTGTGTGTGTGTGTGTGTGTGTGTGTGTGTGTGTGTGTGTGTGTGTGTGTGATAAGGTGAGGGTGCCTTTGTGTACTGTTGTCTGTGTGATGCAGTTTTTTTTATTTGCACGTTTTGCATTTTACCAGCCATGTAAATTAATTGACTGGTTCAACATGTCAAAAGGTCTCCACAAATATGTTTGAGCACCTATTTGTCACCAGCAGCACAAGAGAAGGCATCCTTTTACAGCCAGTGTGTTCTTCCCTCTCATCCTGCCTTCTCTAATACAGTAACAACTGGCACACAGGGATTTTTATCCACCCTTTCTAGGTTTCAGTCTGTTCCTGCCTTTCCCGTCTCCCTCTGGACAGTGTCCTGATGATGGAGGGGATGAAACTGAGCCTCCTGTGGGGACTAGCATGGAACCAGCCCAACACCCTCCAAGTTTTCCCTTCATTCCTGCACTCACTTGGCGAGTATCTCATTGACGTGAGCACAAGATTGACAAGAGGAAAACTCCCAGCTGTTGTGTCAGCCAGGCAACCTGTACCTGTTTGGTTGGCACTCCTGTATCTGGGGTGTGTGTTTGTGTAAATGGGATTGAGCGTTTGTAATTTTGACCTAAGACTTTATGTGCGTGCGTGCGTGCGTGCGTGCGTGCGTGCGTGTGTGCGTGTGTGTGTGTGTGTGTTTAAATGGGTTTGAGCGTTTTTCATTTTGATCCAAGACTGTGTGTGTGTGTGTGTTTAATGGGTTTGACGATTTTGACCCAAGACTTTGAGTGTATGTGTGTATGTGTGTGTGTGTGTGTGTGTGTGTGCGTGTGTGTGTGTGTGTGCGCTTCAATGGGTTTGACCATTTTGACCCAAGACTTTGTGTGTATGTGTGTGTGCGTGTGTGTGTGTGTGTGTGTGTGTGTTTTTGTTTCGTTATTATTACCTCTTCAAACCAGATGTACAATTGTGACGACACATTCAACTGCTGTATAGAAGAAAGAAGAACAAATCCACTTTATTTTGTCATTGTATTCTTACAACGAACTGTATTCTCGCAATGAAATGTGCTCTCTGCGGTTAACCATCCTATTGTATAGGAGCAGTGGGTAGCTGCAGTGCCTGGGGACCAACTCCAGTTCTTCTTTCCATTGCCTTGCTCAGGGGCACAGACAGGAGTATGAACCCTAACATGCATGTCTTTTTGATGGTGGGAGGAAACCGGGTCACCCAGAGGAAACCCACGCAGAGAACATGCAAACTCCAAACAGAAAGAACCTGGGATGGCCTGGGGTTCGAACCCAGGACCTTCTTGCTGTGAGGCAACAGTGCTAACCACTGGGCCACCATGCCGCCCAGGCAGTGGTTACAATTATTGCCGTTATTGTTGTGGTAGTCCATAGGGTTAGTGGTTGTGTCAGGAAGGGCATCCGACGTAAGATTTTGCCAAATCATTATGCAGATTGACAAGACCATATCGAGGGCCGCCGTTGGTGCTGTGCCCTCACAGGGTACCGATGGGAACTGTGAAATCTACTGTAGTGACCCTGAGAAACAGGGAGCAAGCCGAAAGAAGAAGATTATTGTGGTCGTAATATGGGTATATGATATAATATGTAAGTGTGAGGTGGATTATAGGTGAATATATAGTGTGTACTTCTGGTACATAAGATGATATAGAGTAATATAGTGGGAGTATATAGCCTTGTATATGGGTACGATGGGTTCTGGGGTTGTGGTATGGTATATGGTATCGTGTATGGGCAATATAGTTTATAAGCAATATGGTATAATATATGGGCATAGGTTGTTGATTACTCAGTCATAACAAACTATACATACCTGTTGTGCATGCATGCTTGCCTCCAATATCCTGTTCCGTTTTTTTTTCGTTTTTTTAATAAATTTATTTCTGATTTTTCCCTTTTTTTCTCCCAGTTTGGTGGCCAATCGATCCCTATTTTAGTTCAAACACACCCCCGTACTGCATGCGTTCGCCAACTGCATCTCTCCGGCCGGCAGTCTCGAAGGAGGCGCCTCACCACTTCCGTGACAAGGCGACTCCAGGCCGAACCACTGCTTTTTCCGACACACCCAGAGACGCATTCATGTGACGAACACAAGCCGACTCCGCCCCCCTCCCGAAGGCAGCGTTGCCAATTATCGCTGCTTCATTTACTCCGGCCATAGTCGGATCTGACGAGACCGGGGCGCGAACCTCGGTCCCCAGTGGGCAACTGCATCGACACAAAACCGATGCTTAGACCGCTACACCACCGCGGACCCTTTTTCTTTTTTCTTTTCTTTTTTTTGTGTGAGTGATGTCTGCAAGTGCTAGAAGCTGCTGTGTACCGGAGTCAAATTCCTTGTGTGCATAGGCACACGTGGCCAATAAAGTCGATTCTGATTCTGGTTCTGATGTGAGGTAGTGCATTTTTCAGCTGGATCCATGATTTTATGACTGAGTGTTTTTTAAAGATTGCTCTCAACCATGTAACCATTGTGCATATTCTCAGACCAGGCCTGCGTGATCGTCAGTTCCTGTACACGTTTGCCAGCGTCTGTCCATCTGAGGTTTCATTCGCATGTGTACATATCCCCTGTGGCAAATCCTGATCCCTGCAAGTGAGAAATCAACAAGCCTGAGCTAAGCCTAACCCTGGCCCTGTTCATCCGCCCTTTTTTTCTTCTTCTCCCCAATTGTATCTGGCCAATTACACCACTCTTCTGAGCCGTCCCGGTCGCTGCTCCCGGGGAGGGCTGCAGACTACCACATGCCTCCTCCGATACATGTGGAGTCGCCAGCCGCTTCTTTTCACCTGAAAGTGAGGAGTTTCACCAGTGGGACGCAGCGCGTGGGGGGATCACGCTATTCCCCCCAGTTCCCCCTCCCCCCCGAACAGACGCCCCGACCGACCAGATGAGGCGCTAGTGCAGCGACCAGGACGCATACCCACATCCGGCTTCCCACCCGCAGACACGGCCAATTGTGTCTGTAGGGACGCCCGACCGAGCTGGATGTAACACGGGGATTCGAATTGGCGATCCCCGTGTTGATAGGCAACAGAATAGACCGCTACGCTATACGCCCCCTGGCCCTATTCTCAACATGGATCTGATCATATATATAATATCAAATGTTGATTTGAAAACGTTTCTCCCTTGCAGACATTGGGAAAAGCACTGGCTTCATATCCGTGCCCAATGCCACGCGAGAGGCGTTACGCGTTGTCTATGCTGTTGATACAGATAATGAAGATGGTTGTGTTGTGTTATTCTATGTTAAGTACGCCGCGAGAGCCACCAAACCGGAGTCAAATTCCATGTGTTTGCAAACTTACACGGTCAATAAAATGCGATTCTCGTTCTGAATGTGTGGGTGTGTGTGCGTGCGTGCGTGCGTGTGTATTGTGTTCCAGCGTGAGTCAACCTGGACACCCATCTCACTGTCATTAATCAGCAGGCGGTCGAGGAGTCTGGGTTTTCCCGTAACCTTCTTTCAGCACAGACAGACAGAGAGACAGACAGAGAGACAGATGGGTAGAGACATTAAAAACTGACGCAGAGACAAATAGAGCGGAGCAGAATGTTCTGGAGAGAGACAGGGATGAGGAGAGAGGATGGAAAGAGTGAGAAACAATCGGTAGAGGGAAACAAAAGGCAAAGGAGGAGAAGAGATCAAGCGGTTTCGAGACAGACCTCGAGAAGGTTTGATTGTTTAAGACAACAGGACAGCGGCCGAAATGCCATGTCTGTCCATGTCCAGCTCCACTTCTCCAACACCTCATTCGCTCCCTCCATCTGCCTTTCAGCGTCTCTCCTCGTTCCTGTAAGGTTCGCAGTGAGGCTGTGCAGTGACGTGGCCGCATAAGTTCATACCTTTTTGTTGCTGAGCCATCCCGTAAACAAGGCGTCCCCTTAGATTGGCAAGTCCCTGCCAGATCGTCTCTGGCTGTGTTGATAGTGCTGATCTAAGGGTTAGCGGGGCCTGCTGTGGATAGGCTGCAGCCTTGGCTTAAACTGAATTATTTCACAGTGACGTACCTTTTGGATTGGGGCCTGTGTGTGCGTGCGCGCGCGCGCGCGTGAGTGAGAGCGAGAGAGAGATGTAATGAAATAAATTGGTCCATACCTAATGGCCATCTGATGTGTGTGTGTGTGTGAGAAACGTGATGAAATAAGTTGTTCCATGCATGTTGTCCTATCTAATGGCCATCTGATGACTGCCTTGTTACGTCATGGCTATGGATGGTAATCAAGACATTGAAAAAAAAAGTTACGGGAGGTTTCTGATTGCGCGCGCGCGCGCACACACACACACACACACACACACACACACACACACACACACACACACACACACACACACACACAACGAGATGCCCTTAGCCTCATTTACACTGGACTCTGACACGTCGATCAGTGAGTGGCGGCCAGTAACAGAGAAACCTCCCTGGATGACCATGTGTGTTCCAGCTGCAGCAACTCACAAACCTCTCTCTTCCTCCCTCTCTCTCTTTCTCACACACACACACACACACACACACACACACACACACACACACACACACACACACACACGCACACAACACCTTCTCTCCTTCTCCGGCCGGTGGCAAAGGTTCCCTCGGCTGAGATCAGCGCTGGATCTGCCACGGGGCGGAAGAGCTGTTTGAGTCGGTCAGTCAATTGATTGCGGACAAAACAAAGATAGCCGATGCTTCCATTCAGCCTCTACTCGTCATTTGGTGAGTAACCCGGGTCGCATGTCTGCATGTAAGCCCCCCCCCCTCATTTCCCCTTCTCCTTTTTGCTGGCATGTCATTATTCAGCAACTCTACACCTCTGAAGTCTGACGGCATGGGCTGGAGCCACGTTAGCGCAGCAGTGGGGTAGGGAAGTACAGCGGGAGCCCTCCGTTGACTGGCGTACCTTTAAAACGGGCCAATGTGGTGTTGATTACTTTGTCAGCAATGTGAATTGAGGTTGCTGAGTTTACACAGCCACCGAAAGACAAGAGTGTGTGTCTACACAAGGAGAGAGAGAGAGAGAGAGAGAGAGAGAGAGAGAGAGAGAGAGAGAGAGAGAGAGAGAGAGAGAGAGAGAGAGAGAGAGAGAGAGAGAGAGAGAGAGAGAGGTAAGATACAGCAGGAGAGGATAGGGGCTGTTCGCCTCCTTCCCATAGAAGGAGAGGTAGGGGGAGAAAGAGGAGGAGGGAAGTGTGTGTGTGGGGGGGATACTAGGGAATACAATCAGAGAGAGGAGGGAGAGCGATTTGGAGAGAGAGAGACATAGGGGAGAGTGAGGATAAAGGCTGATAAGGTTTCACAAGTCCCTACTAGACAGACGGTAGAGAGAGAGAGAGAGAGAGAGAGAGAGAGAGAGAGAGAGAGAGAGAGGCAACAGAGAGAAGAGGGAGGGTTAGGGTTAGGGTGAATAGGTTGGTAGATATCCCGGAGGTCCCAACGGTGTAATTCGGCTGCAACCCCTCTCTGACGCAGACTCGCTCAATTAACCCAGGTAAGACACGCCGCCGGGGCTCCCTGCCTGCGCTCTCTGTCGGCGGGAGCCTGCATGTGAGATGGTGAAGGCGACCGAGTCTCGGATACGTGTTCGCCTCTTCAGCTGTGCAGCACCCGGTCAGCTTACCCGGTGCCGGGCTTGTGTTAACGCAACGATAAGGCGCAGCTGTGCGATCTGGCTTTACATCTTCCGTTCACTTCTAATGACGAGTCCCATTCTCCTGATCCGTGTCGCTCACATTCCTGAATATGCTTTTGTTATCGTTTACATGGTATAGCGTTATACCTGCTGCTACATCGGGTTTTGATTTTAGCATGCATTTGCACACGTGTGGTTTTGCTACCCTCCGTGCAACTTTGTGTGTATGCAGTATACGAGGACGTCTCCATGGCGACCAAATATGAGGAAGGTCACTGTCCTTCGTCTCCAGCCCTTCTGCTGTCAACATGTCTCTGTAAAAGCAATGAGATGGCTCTGCTGTAGCGCTTCAGCCAAAAACTGGGTAGCGATGATCTGTGCGTTTCTTTCCTCTTTCTCTCCAAACCGTCGCTTACAAAATGTTTCTCTCCCCTCAGCCTGCATGTGACAGGACCAGGGAAAGGGGGGGGGCGAGGGGGCACTGACCTCCTTTTGTGATGCATGCTTGACCATATGTGAATGCCTACGGGTTTGTCCTGCAGCCTGTTTCTGTGTGTTTGTGTGCACACACCTGTGTGAGAGTGCGTGTGGATGCATCTGCTAGGTGTGTGTGCGTGCGTGCGTGTTTAAAATAGGACATTTGGGGAGAGAATGAGAGTGGATGGCATTTCCTCTCTCAGGACTCTTACCATGGAAAACACCCCCTTGTCATCAAAACATTTTCTGGTTGAAAATGTTCGGGAGAGCAGCGCACTAGGTCCTCGCCATCCTCTTGTTAAAATTCAACTTGCCTCGTGCTATGTGCTTGAGCCTGCATTTTGTGCATGGGTGCTCCAACTGTGCACGCAATGCCTGGTGCATATGACTGTAGGTAAATGTGTGTATTATCCCTGCATGAGCCTGCTGTAATTACATAGCTGTGGTGCCCACAAGGCTTCAGCCTCTCTCTCCACTTGGCACCGTGCCACTTCCCCTTGTTTTATTGTGTCTCATGCCTGAGAGAAAGACAGACACAAAACTGCTGCGTGTGTGTCTGTGCCTGTGAGAGTGGGTAAGCATGTGTGTGTGTGTGTGTGTGTGTGTGCATGCAGTCAGGTGTGTATCTCCGTCTATATCGACTGATGGGAATAAGCCTGCTATTTGTATACATGTGCCTTTTCCAGGGTGCATGCAGTGGGAAGGGAACTGATTGAATAGAGCGGGGGGGGGGTCTGCTTTTTCCTCAGCAAGACATCGCTGTTTAGCTGCTCACTGTATATTTTTGACCAGTTGAAGTTCAGCATGTCAGTCTGGAAAAGCTAGAAATGCCTCTAAATCCATGTCCGCTCTGGTGCGGCCAGGTGAAAGTAAGGGTCAAGTCAAGTCAATTTTATTTGTATAGCCTGATATCACAAATTACAAATTTGCCTCAAGGGGCTTTACAGCAACACCACATCCTGTCCTTAGACCCTTGCATCGGATAAGGAACAACTCCCTAAAAAAACCCAAAAAAAAACCCTTTAACAGGGAGGAAAAAATAGGGAGAAACCTCAGGGAGAACAGAGGAGGGATCTCTCTCCCTAGACGGACAATGTGCAATGGATGTCTGAAATTCCACTGAGTAAAACTTTCAGTGTAGACCAAGTTCATCCTTTCACCTCTGTATCCCTGAGGTGAAGCCGTGTGTGTGTGTGTGTGTGTGTGTGTGTGTGTGTGTGTGTGTGTGTGTGTGTGTGTGTGTGTGTACGTGTCTGCATGCATGCATGTGTGTGTGTGTGTGTGTGTGTGTCTGTGTGTGTGTGCTTGGATGTGTGCAACTGTCAGATTTATATTTGCATCAAAGTTTGATATATTCATTTATTACTATATACAGTTACTGAGATTCCAAGCAGCTTAACCAACACATCAACACATGCACACACACACACACACACACACACACACACACACACACACACACACACACACACACACACACACACACACACACACACACACACACACACACACACACACACACACACATCACTCATATCTTGCTGCACATTGTCCCTGAAGTCTATTTCCAGTGGTCAGATAGTGTTACTCTTCTAATATAGCTCCAAAACGCCAACTCTACCGTTTTTATGACCGCGGCCTAATATGTCATTGCACAAGTTATCCATTCCCTGTCTCCCCTAAACTTATATTAACCACTGCAAAGTTTAACAGCTAGCCGTAAAAATACCTTGAGTGTGGAGACACACAGAGCCCAGCTTTGATCTCACTTCTCAGTCATCCGATAATCTCACCGGCTGCAACTCTGCAGCCTTGCAGTAGGGAAAGCGATAATTAACTAAGCTGCTAAGATGCAGTCATCCAAAACGTCACGTTAAGGGGGGGGGGGATTTAGGGGAATAAAGTCTGATTTTCAGATCACAAATCGTGCATATTTGTTTTGCTGATGAAATAGATTTTGAATGGGTTACACAGGTCCTAGTTTCTTGGGACATAACTTGGTTCACTGAAGGTTATGAGATTACCCCATCCATATGGAATCTCCCCATACTGTCTTCTCTTTACTCCCCTGCCAGCACGGTCCACTATGATCAGCACAGGAGTAAAGGAGGTCAGTGCTTTTATCAGCCACTGCAATGTATAAACCACTGTCTTTGTGTATGACACACACACATACATGCATGCACACACGCACACACGCATGTGCGCTTGCACGCACACACACAAGTTCCCACACAGTGCTGAGAATAGTTTGTCAGACTGTTGTTCTGTTATTTTAATTCTGCCAGCCCCATAAACAGAGCAGTAAATCACAGCAGCAGAACCGAGGAGTGGGGCTGAGACCAGAATATGGGTGGAAAAGGGAAGAGAGACAGATGGAAGGGTGGCGGGTGTGTGTCTGGAGTGGAGGAGTGCAGAGGGGACTGGGGTAAAGGAGACACAGACAGCATGGCTCTGATTTACACTCATCGCCCGGTGTCATAAAAATCCACCAACCCCTGCTGACAGCACAATGTCGGAGCGTGGAGATGGAGCTTCGGCATACTTGCACAAGTCCGAAGGCAGAGAAACTCAGTGTACATATAGCGTCTAGGTACATATACGCATACTGCAGTACACATTCTGAATTCTGAGTGTGTTACCGTAGGCCACACATGTGATCAGAAACACATGTTCAAAAAAAAGCATGAGCACACATTATTCAGGTGACCTCTTTCCTTTCTCTCAGCCTCTGTTTCTCTCACACTATGATTCCCTCTCTTTCTCTCTCTCGCTCTCTCTCTGTCTCTCGCTCCCTGTCTCTCTCTCTCTCAGAGTGTTAGTCTGACTCAGCAGCCAGCTGTCAGTTAATAGTTGGTCGGTGAGGTCAACAGCGCTGACCAGACAGGATTTCAATCAAACCTTAGCGATGTTATCCGTCTTATTTTATTTTAAGATGCCCTCTATACCAGACATTACCGTGACAGTGATGAATGTTAACGGCTATACACTTCAGCCACAGATGAGCTGTGGACCCACCAACTTCAGCCAAGCCCATGCAATTTAACATCGGGAGGATAGAAAAATTATGGCTTGAATAACTCTTTGCTCCCTAGCATTGATAAAGCAGGGGCTTGAGTGCGCTTTCCCTTTACTGTGCGGGCTTGGTATCCCGAAAGGGTGTTGAGAAAATTCAATTTCATCTCCGAAATACAGTGATTATGTCAATCATGAAGCGCCCTTGGGGAGCCAACGCCAGCCTTGTGACTAGAATGCATGCCACAGATTTCATTTCAACATCAATATTAGTGTTTATTAAGGGCGTCTGGGTGGCGTAGTGGTCTATTCCGTTGCCTACCATACACGGAGATCGTAAGTTCGAATCCCCGTGTTACCTCCGGCTTGGTCAGGCGTCCCTACAGACACAATTGACTGTGTCTGCGGGTGGGAAGCCGGACGTGGGCATGTGTCCTGATCGCTGCACTAGCGCCTCCTCTGGTCGGTCGGGGTGCCTGTTCGGGGAACTGGGGGGGGGGGGTAGCATGATCCTCCCATGTGCTACATCCCCCTGTCAGATGAAAAGAAGCGGCTGGCGAATCCATATGTATCGGGGGAGATGTGGTAGTCTGCAGCCCCCCCCCCCCGATCACCAGACGGGGTGGAGCAGTGACCGGGACGAGTAGCTTAATTGGCCGGAAACAATCGGGGAGAAAAAAGGGGGGGGATATTAGTGTTTGTTGGAGGAACTGGACAATTTAGCAGGCTGGTGGAAACTTAATAAGATTCTGCCTGGAGCAAGGAATATTTTTTAATACCATTTTCTTTTCTTTTTTCTGTCTCTCTAAGATGATGTCATTGGAGCGCCTGTCCGTTGGTTGGCTGCAGCAGCTGCTTATTGTATTCCTGAAGCTCTCACTGTCCTACGCTGGCCCTCTCCAACCAACCAGTGGAACAGAATGCATGGCCAGAGGTCCTGCCTCCTACATCTTGGTCTTTACGGGTCACTGGAGCCCACAGACCTTCCCAAAGCAGTATCCTCTGTTCCGCCCCCCGGCCCAGTGGTCCAAACTCATAGGTGAGAAAGGCTACGAGAAGCATAAGAGACTGGTCAATCTAAAATCAGCCCATCTCTCATATTTTACTTGACCTGCAACAACTCATAAATCGGTCATATTTGGATTTGAGGAGTACATTGTGAATTCCACCTGACAGAGCTCTTGCTGACCTGAAAAGGCAGAGAAGAAATGGAGGATATTACATACGCTTTGGGCAGTATGGTGGCCCAGTGGTTAGCACTGTTGCCTCACAGCAGGAAGGTCTTAGGTTTGAACCCCAAGCTGTCCCAGGTCCTTTCTGTTTGGAGTTTTCATGTTCTCCTCATGTCTGTGTGGGTTTCCTCTGGGTTCTCTGATTTCCTCCCACCATCAAAAGACATATGTGTTAGAGTTCATACTCCTGTCAGTGCCCCTGACTGAGGCATGACAGGAAGAACCAGAGTTAGCACGCCGGCTGCCCACTGTTCCTAGCTATACGGCAGCTCACTGCTTCAAGTGTGTTTGTTGGGCTGAATTAAATGCAGAGGATGAACTTCCCCACAGGGATTAATAAAAGTACATCTTATCTTATTTCAATATGAGACATTTCTATGAGACATTTAAAACAAATTAAAGATATTTCATTGCACCCACTTGTAGTTTCCCTGTGACGGCAATAATGCATTGAGCATTCTCTCCATCACTGCCCCTTCATACACACACACACACACACACACACACACACACACACACACACACACACACACACACACACACACACACACACACACACACACACACACACACACACACACACACACACACTCTGTGGGCTTAATGATGTTGATGAAGATAGCAGTGAGAAAAGCCCAGTGGCGAGGAAGCTAGGCTAAACACTACCAGATGAGGCCAGGTGGGTATCCCGCTGTTTCTCTCTCTTTCTCCCTTGCTTCCACCCATATCCTTAAGATCTCTCTTACTTTTTCTCTCAGTCTTCCACTCTTTCCCACACTGTCTGCTTGTTTACTGCTGTGTTGGCGGTAAAGGCTGTATAGGAGGGTTCAGGGCTGGTGGAGGTGGGTGATGATAGTCAGGGTGTGGTGAGGTCAGACCACTTACCTCATAGCCAGGAGGAAAGGAAGGGATCCTGGCCTGCATCCACCGCTCCCTTCCTAGTCATAGTGGATGGGATGGATGGCAGATGTTTGTGTGTGTGTGTGTGTGTGTGTGTGTGTGTGTGTGCGCGCGCGTGTGTGCGCATACATGTGTATGTGTTTGCATGCATGTGTGTGTCTGTGCACTAGACTAGTCTTTTGCATCACCGTCTGTGGTAGCTGTGGCTTTGTCTTGCCCTGTTGTCTAGCTAAGGGACGATGGCCTACTTACTCCATATAGAGACAGGCCCAGGGAATCTGGCAGCCCCTAATGACTTTTTTTCTGTCTCAGGGAGCAGGCATCATGGGGCGGGAAGAAATTGTCACATGACAAAAAAAAACAAAAAAAAAACAGGGTCCACAAACTTTACTGGACTTAAAAGAGTGCCGGTAAGGGGCCAGACGAAGGAGGGAACACATGAAAATTGAGTTTATTGTTGCAGCACAAAAAAAACAAAAAAAAACATCACCTGTTGAGGAGCCTAGGGGCCTTTGATGGGTTTGTAATGGTTTCATTGTGCAGACCAGAGGGCAGAGGACCAAGGATATGCAGCCAGAAAGAAGGGTGAATGGAGTTTGTCATGGCCCAAGAAAAACATGAGCAATTTGGAAGAGGAGGAAAGTGGGTTTTAATTTTTTTGGTGGAGCCTGAACGTGAATGGAATCAGATTTCGAGGTCTTGACGCTTGTGGGGAAATCTGTTATGATGGAAATTCAATTAAGAGCTTAAGTAAGGGCAGTTTGGGGAGAAAGGAGATAGTGTGTGAAGTGTGCTGGGCACACTGTGCGAGTGGCTCTGCACGAGCGTGTGTGTGTGTGTGTGCGTGCGTGTGTGTGTGTGTGTGTGTGTGTGTGTGTGTGTGTGTGTGTTTGAAAGCACGTGTCAGACTCATTTAAGTCTCAGAGCATGCTTGCGTGTGTGTGTGTCTGTATATAGCTCTGAAAGGTTGAGGTAAGGCAGAACCATCAGAGCATCTGTCAGTGTGTTGTTGGCTAACCTTACACTGCCCCTAAAACCACTGGTCCCAGGCCAGTGGATCTGTGGTTTTGAATATGGAGGTTCTAGGATTTACAGCACAAACAGCTTTCTCTAAATCAGTCTTTTGGTTCCTCAAAGAAATGCATAACATTATGAGACAAACAGCAGAGCTGGATCAAGGTTTTAAGGAGAAGAATCTGTAGAGGTTTTCAAAATGTTTTTTTCCCCCTCCTTTAATGTTAGCTGTCTGCCGACTGACTCCCAACATCCTGATCTTGAAAGCTCTGAACTGTGTTGTGGTTTTATCACTGATAGAGTGAGAAAGGATGAAACTGTAACCATTCAAAAGACATAAATGTGGACAATTCCTTCATAATCATCTATTTAAGTCAAGGAAGCTGGAGGCAGCCATAGAAATGCATGCCGTCTCTGAGGTGGAAATGATCTCACCGTCTGGCTGAGGTTCTGTGGTATTTAACTGAGACTGATATGTGAAAAATTGTCTTGTCTTTCCTCTAGTCCTCCAATAACTCTCTTTTCCTCACTATTGTGTTTTCGTCCCCTGGCATTAGCCGTGACCCATAATGGCCGGTTTCGACTGTGGCAGGAGGGCACACAAGCCAGTGCAGGGGTGCAGAGCTTCACTGAACTCGGGGTGACGGTGGAGCTGGTGAAAGAGGCCAAGGAAGCCAGAAAGAGGCGTGCAGTTGGGGCCATGTACCGTACGGCGGGCATCCCTAACGGTATTGGGCACAGTTCCACCGAGTTGCTCATGCAGCCTCGCAGCTCACTGGTAGGTATGACTCACAAACGCATGAAAATATGAATGGATGAAACAGCCCATTTAGAAATGCATGAAAATTCCACGCACTTGCATATATTTACACACACAGACACACACACACACACACAAATTCACTAAGACACGTGTGCCAACATGTGTGCCAAGTCACATAAACTATTCGACTCCTATTCAGTCAACTTGTGACCAGGTCTTCCCTCATAGCTCATCATCACATCGATCATCAGCACTTTACCACTTTTTTCCACTATTCCATCAGCCTATGTTTAGCCTGAGCTATGAAGCCCTGCAACCATTAACTCCCACATCTGTCCTGCGTGATCTGCACTCTGTCTGCAGCCTGTCCCACTGAACTCACTGTGGCCGTGAGAGGGGCCCAGGTTGATGCTCAGTAATGGTCCTACGGGTTGGGGTATAGGGACCAGCGATAGACTAATCTTGACTGCATGACTGGAGCTAGTTTCTTGGGTGAGGCTTATGAAAGGAGTAAGGGTTAGAGGTGGGAATAATGCATGGCCCGTTGCAAGGAAATGTAATTTCGGGTGCCAGGATTAGAGTTTGAACTAAAGTTTTCTTCTTGCATTTGTTTGTTTTTCCTCATCCTAGCACATAGCTGATGAACGAAGCAAAGAGAGAATGAGGGAAAATAGGGGGAGGGGAGGAGGGGTACCTTTGAAAAAAAGAAGTGTGCCTGCCTGAATAGGCCCAGTGACCTACATTTGTTTTCGGTTATTCCACCACCTGCACCTTTAGGGGTAAACAAACCCCAAATGAGGGCATCTTGGGCATGAAGAGCAGCTTAACAGCTTGTCATCTAGATATGTGCTCATGATGCCTTTGGTGGCATTTACACGGGCCCATCTGTTTTTAGATCAGCGGGGCAGTGAGGCAGAAAAAAAGCAGAGCATGACAATCTGTGAGTTGGTGTGGAACGAGACAATGACAGATCAGATGATGTTCGTCTGTTGACAGCTTAAATTATCTGTGTCTCTCGGTTTTCGTCCCTTACTTTCTGTCTACCTCACCCCCCCACACACACACAGATTCACACCCTTTCTTCTTTCACACAAACCTATACATGTGTACGCAATGCCCTAAAAATCCCAAACATGTATGATTCTTATCTCCATATTAATAAACCCCTGGCCGTTGCTCCTGAGCATATAATTCGAAACAGATAACACCAAACAACTAAGTGGCATGCATGGCCAAACTGGCATTGCTCTTAAAGCGGCAGCATTTCACAAGATTGGCAGAACCAGTGAAATGGGGCACCCTCGGTTATGAAACTGTTGCTACCAGGTTTGGCCAGCTTGCAGTGGGTGCCTGTGCATCCTCCAGTAGGATTCTTTGGGGCTCTGGTGTGGAGTACAAGTGTGATTATGGGTGCATTAAGTAGATATCCGAGCGGGAGAGACGGTTTGTGGTGTGTCCATTACAAACTGCAAACTGTCGTGGAGGGAAGCGGTACTGCAGGACAGTCATCCTGGTTGAATGGCCTGAGGGTGAATGGATACAGCAGAGCAACTTCTTGGAAAAACCACTGTTTGAGAGAAGGCCACAAAAGGTGTTAGGAGGGAGGAGTACTAGTAAAAGAAGAAAGGAAAGAATTAAGGAGGGGGAACTTCTGAAATGGATGAAGCAACATATTTATATCTTGGTCCCTTTCTCTCACCAAATAGAGCGGGACACCATGTGTCATTCTGACATTACCTGCCTTCTGTCCCAGGTGGTCTGTTCCGCTGTGGTGTACTGGTTTGATGTTTGTTCCAGCAACCCTGAGTTCAACCCCATCTCTCCAGCAGATCCAACTCTAACCCACCCTTTCCCCAGATGTCTGAAACCTTCCAAGTCCACCCATCCCTTCCCAAATCTTAGCGGGTCAGCCCAGGTCCACAAATAGCAGGCTGTCCGGAGGAGGCAGTGGCGGGTCTTTGGATGTGCTGTTTTTTGGGCATCTGCCACCTCGGCATGCACTGACCCTACAGCCACATCCTGTATGAGGTCACCCGTTTTCAGGAAACATCCATCATACAGAGGAGGGGAGCGCAGTTTAACCCTCCACAGGAAAAATGAGCACAATATTTATATGCACTTATGCACACACACATAAACACATGAATAAACATGCACACACGTCGTTACCTCTTGACAGCTGGTATTTATAAATTACATAGTTTATAAATCCAGACATCAGTTGTCTTTGAGTGAAAGTGACCATATAATTCTCGTGTTTGTATATGTGCAATGACAAGTTTATTTTCTCCCACCAAGTTCTGGTATTGCTTATACACTTTAGTGCTTCTGGATGAGGTAGACAACAGTATGTGGATTATGACTGTGCGAAATGAAACTCTTGAAATGTATCATACTCTCTCTCTCTCTCTCTCTCTCTCTCTCTCTCTCTCTCTCTCTCTCTCTCTCTCTCTCTCTCTCACTTCCACTCTTCTTTTTTCTCTCCATCTCTTTGGACACCAGCTCTCCCTAATGGTGAAGGTGATCCCCAGCCCTGACTGGTTTGTGGGTGTGGACAGCCTCAATCTTTGTGAGGGCGGCCAGTGGAAACAGGAAGTGACCCTTGACTTGCAACCTTTCGATGCAGGGACAGACAGTGGCTTTACTTTCTCCTCTCCCAACTTCCCCTCAAGCCCCCAAGAAAACATCACAATGGTGAGACAAATCCTCCCTTTTGTGCTGTGGGTGTATGTGAATTGAAGGCCCCAAATACACTTGACAAAGTCTTTGCTGACTGGACACTTTTGGATGAGACAAAATTCCTGAACAGGGTAGCGTAGCGGTCTATTCCGTTGCCTACCGACATGGGGATTGCCAGTTCGAATCCAAGCTTGGCCAGGCGTTCCTTCAGACACAATTGGCCGTGTCTGTGGGTGGGAAGCCAGATGTGGGTGTGTGTCCTGGTTGCTGCACTAGCGCCTCCTCTGGTCAGTTGGGGTGCCTGTTCTGGGGGGAGGGGGAACTGAGGGGAAATAGCGTGATCCTCCCATGCGCTACGTCCCCCTGGTGAAACTCCTCACTGTCAGGTGAAAAGAAGCGGCTGGCGACTCCCCAGGTATCGGAGGAGGCATGTGGTAGTCTGCAGCCCTCCCCGGATCAGCAGAGGGGGTGGAGCAGTGACCGGGACAGCTTGGAAGAATGGAGTAATTGGCCGTATACAATTGGGAGGGAAAAGGGTGAAAAAAAATTCCTGAAAAGGCAGCTAATTTTTTTCCATATCCATTCATTATCTTATTGGTTTATTAGGTCATCCATGAGCTGATTCTCTGCTCTCTCTTCCATCCACAAAATGAAAGAGGACAGGCAGGTTAACCCTCATCTTATGCTTGAAATAGACTTGTGTCATATGTGGGACTTACAGAACTGGATAGCATTTGTAGCTGTCCCCACTTAAGTGGTGGTTTGGCAAGGCTACATGCCTGACCTGAAGTGTTTAAAGTAAAATGGGCAGCGGTTACATAACAGACCATTTATCCATGTCTACTCATGTATACTATTTGTTTCAAAGTGAACTGTTGTATATTTGAATGATGTCGAAATTCAACTAGGACGCTTTTCTTTAAACAACTGTCTGACTACATTGTGCTGTCTTGTTTAGATCACATCTCAAATGCCCAATCATCCTGCCAACTCCTTCTATTATCCCCGCCTAAACGAGCTTCCGCCAATTTCCAGCATAAAGATAAAACGGCAGAGTCGATCACCTGCACATCAAAATCCAATGTCCAATCATATTCTGCCGAATTCAATCAGCCCCCAGCGTTTCTCAGGTAGGTCCACAGGACTGTACTGTATGCACATGCAGATACACAAATAAATGCTAGCATAAACAATCCATGCAGGTCCAGATGTTTGGTCCCTCCATTAATTTGCTCCTCTGTGTGTGTGTGTGTGTGTGTGCATTGTTACTTCAACTTCTCCATCACTTTTCGTCTATCTCAGAGACACCGTTGGACTGTGAAGTTTCTCTCTGGTCATCCTGGGGCCTGTGTCTAGGTTCCTGCTCCCGGGGCGGCATCCGCCACCGCACCCGTTATATCCTCCTCCGGCCGGCCAATGCTGGTGTCCCCTGCCCAGAGCTGGAGGAACAGGCGGAGTGCACGCCATACAACTGTTTGAAACACCAGTAACCCATCAGAACACACACTTACAGAAACAGCCAGTATGAGACACTGGGACTATCATTTTATTACTGCTGGACTGAGAGAACGATTCTGCATCTTAAGTATCCCTGTGATAGTGCAAGGGATTTTTGTATGTGCCACAATCACATTGTTGGTTTTTAGACATATTGCCTTACTTGTGCAGTCCATTAATACCAGAGAATACACTGCTTCGGGTGGATGGGATCAGGTTGTGGTTCTCCTCATCCAGGGATAAAGTCAAATGATGATCGAAATCCCACTGTAAATTGGTCAATGTAAAAATTTATATCCAGGAATGATCTTTGCTACAGAGTTCATGTTGGAAAATCATGACAACCTAAAGAAATGTATGAGAGGCCCATGGCCTGCAGGCCCTCTATAGTGGATAGGTGATTTGCAAAACTACACATGTTTAGTCTGCACACTGATACAATGATATACACATGTAAATGATGCACAGTGTTTTTTAAGAGGAGACACACAGACACACACACAATCCCAAACAGTCAGGTACAAAAGTCCATGCACATATTACTAAGAATTACAAGCATGGGGGGGGGGGCATTAGTTTACACATGCAACCTATACATGCTTGGCACATACAGTGCTTTTAAAATAACCTCACAGCCTGATTTATAAATATCCTGTTTCTCAAAAAACAACTGATGTCTAATTTTAACCCAGGATTCTGTGTTAAATCTTAAGCCCCTTTCACTAGATGCAGGGTTCGTGTTGATGAAAAACTGTTATTTGTACTGTTACTTTTTTTTGATAATGTAGGACATGTTGATATTTTGTACATACTCTTTGATGTAGCTTGCATAACCCATGAATAAATATAAAGGTGTTGTTTTTCTTTAACAAATAGTCTTTGTTGGTTTCTCTGTGCCTGAAAGTCTGTAAAACACTATGGTGGTAAACTGAGCCAACTTTCAAATTGTAAATTCTGGTCAGACCAGAGTATGATGGGTGCCAGAGTATATTTCATATAATTTAATTGGTATTGACACCTCTCTATTTGTCTGTCCAAAGCACTCGATCTTTAAATGCAAAAACAGATGGTCATATATATATATATATATATATATATATATATATATATATATATATATATATATATATATATATATACACTACCGTTCAAAAGTTTGGGATCACCCAAACAATTTTGTGTTTTCCATGAAAAGTCACACTTATTCACCACCATATGTTGTGAAATGAATAGAAAATAGAGTCAAGACATTGACAAGGTTAGAAATAATGATTTGTATTTGAAATAAGATTTTTTTTACATCAAACTTTGCTTTCGTCAAAGAATCCTCCATTTGCAGCAATTACAGCATTGCAGACCTTTGGCATTCTAGCTGTTAATTTGTTGAGGTAATCTGGAGAAATTGCACCCCACGCTTCCAGAAGCAGCTCCCACAAGTTGGTTTGGTTGGATGGGCACTTCTTTGAGCAGATTGAGTTTCTGGAGCATCACATTTGTGGGGTCAATTAAACGCTCAAAATGGCCAGAAAAAGAGAACTTTCATCTGAAACTCGACAGTCTATTCTTGTTCTTAGAAATGAAGGCTATTCCATGCGAGAAATTGCTAAGAAATTGAAGATTTCCTACACCGGTGTGTACTACTCCCTTCAGAGGACAGCACAAACAGGCTCTAACCAGAGTAGAAAAAGAAGTGGGAGGCCGCGTTGCACAACTGAGCAAGAAGATAAGTACATTAGAGTCTAGTTTGAGAAACAGACGCCTCACAGGTCCCCAACTGGCATCTTCATTAAATAGTACCTGTTAGAGCCTGTTTGTGCTGTCCTCTGAAGGGAGTAGTACACACCGGTGTAGGAAATCTTCAATTTCTTAGCAATTTCTCGCATGGAATAGCCTTCATTTCTAAGAACAAGAATAGACTGTCGAGTTTCAGATGAAAGTTCTCTTTTTCTGGCCATTTTGAGCGTTTAATTGACCCCACAAATGTGATGCTCCAGAAACTCAATCTGCTCAAAGAAGTGCCCATCCAACCAATCCAACTTGTGGGAGCTGCTTCTGGAAGCGTGGGGTGCAATTTCTCCAGATTACCTCAACAAATTAACAGCTAGAATGCCAAAGGTCTGCAATGCTGTAATTGCTGCAAATGGAGGATTCTTTGACGAAAGCAAAGTTTGATGTAAAAAAAATCTTATTTCAAATACAAATCATTATTTCTAACCTTGTCAATGTCTTGACTCTATTTTCTATTCATTTCACAACATATGGTGGTGAATAAGTGTGACTTTTCATGGAAAACACGAAATTGTTTGGGTGATCCCAAACTTTTGAACGGTAGTGTATATATATATATATTATTCTGCTGCACATCTGCACCAATAGAAGATGACATGGCACTACATGATAACGTGTTCACGTCTGTCAAAAATGCTGATTTTTTTTCACTCCCCAGTGCTGCATTGAGTAGTTTGTGGTCCTCTGGCGCCCCCTTTTGTCGTAGTCATCATTTCGCTTATGTGTATGAATCAGTTTACGAACGAACATAATATAAACTTCAGCAGTGCTGAATGAACAGAAACATAGTATATGTAATATATATTTATGTTTCTGTTTTATATATATATATATGTTCACGGACTGCTCCCCTGAATTTGCTGCAATATCTACTCATATATTTTCGTAATGTGTGTGCGTAGTGTTAGTGTGTGTGTGTGTGTGTGTGTGTGTGTGTGTGTGTGTTAGTGTAGATAGCGGGACCGAAAACTAAAGCACTTATGATCCTAATTCTTTTTGGAGGTGGTAGGTATTGTCTCAGAGAGTAAGGGAAAAATCCCAGAAAATTAAAATTATGCATAATTATGCATGAATATGCAAAATATGCATTTTTCTAAAAATGGCTAAAAACCGCTTTTCTCGGCATTTAAGATGATTCTGAGCATCTTTGATTTTTTCACCTATATAAAAAAAATTTCTGGGACAAATGTTTTGGCATTATGCAAAATAAATGCATTTTTGAAAAAATGCACTTATGATCCTAATTTTTTTTGGGGGGTGGTAGGTATTGTTCCAGAGAGGACCAGAAAAATAGCAGAAAATTAAAATAATTATAATAATTATGCATAATTATGCAAAATATGCATTTTCTAAAAATGGCTAAAAACCCCTTTTCTCGGCATTTCATATGATTCTGAGCATTTGGGGGGGAGGGAGTTGGAGTGGGGGGGGTTAGGGGCAGGGGGAAGGCGCTTAGCTGGCAGGATGAAGAGGAGGGAGATTTAGACGAGTGGATAACCAAACCGCCACATTGTAGCGGGGTTCTTCTAGTATATATATATATATATATATATTATTAGTCGAGCAGTCAACACCATTGACGGTTTCAAAAAAAAAAAAACGCTATATATATTTCCCGAAACCGTCAATGGTGTTGTTATAAGTGCTCAACTAATGAGGAGCGGAATATCAATACTGATGCAGGAAAAAACCAACTTTTAATACATAGCAGTGTATTAACACCTTTTTCCTGCATCTGTATATATATAGGCATTGGCAGCTGATGAGTGCGCGACGCACGAAACAAGCTTGTGTAAACTACTAATAAGACCCGTTAGACCCTTTAGCCGAGCGGTTAGTGATGTCGCCTTGTGGTGCAGTACACCTCGTGTAGAATCCCGCACCGGGCAAGAAAATAACCGATTACACTTGTAACGCTATGAATTGAAGTTTTTTTTCCCACACCTATATTGACATTCCACTTCGGGGGACAACGTAACCACAAGAACCGCCGCGGCCGGGGAGCGAACCCGTATCGCCCGCACCGCAGGAGGCATCGCTAACCGCTAGACTAAAGGGTCAGACCCGCCAACCAGCGTCCAACGTGTCTACTTATCCATGCACGTTACTACACGCACACACACACACACACGCACATATATATATATATAGTAACGTGCATGGATAAGTAGACACTACATATATATGTTATATATATATGCTATATATATATATGCTATATATATGCTATATATGCTATATATATGCTATATATATGCATAAATATACATATATATATATATATATATATAGTAACGTGCATGGATAAGTAGACACGCTGGCCGCTGGCTGAAAGATCGGACCCTTTAGTTGAGCGGTAAGCGATGTCTCCCGCGGCGCGGTAGATACGAGTTCGCGTCTCGGCCACGGCAGTTCCTATGGTTGCCCCCGAATTCGCTACATTGGTGTCGGATGGTGGGTCCGTAAGGCCATCGGAAGCATATGCGTGAAGGAGTTTAAGCGCGGGGACGCTCTTCCCGAAAGATAGTGTAACTTGCATGGATAAGTAGACACATTGGCCGCTGGCTGACGGGTCGGACCCTTTAGTCGACTGGTTAACGTTGTCGCTTGAGGCGTGGGAGACACGGGTTCGCGTCCCGGCTGTGGCGACGGTCTCCCCGACTGCCCCCCAATTCGCTACATTGGTGTCAGAAGTGGGGTACGCGCGAACACACTTTCCCGAAGGAGGGAGGTAATGTAACGTGCATGGTTAAGTAGACCCGCTGGCTGACGGGTCGGATCCTTTAGTCGAGCGGTTAGCGATTCTTCCGCGGTCCGGGCGATACGGGTTCGCGTCCCGGCCGCGGCAGTTCCAGTGGTTGCCCTCCGAATTCGCAACAATATAAAGCTAGATGTAGGAAAAACTTTAATACATAGCAGTACAAGCTTGTTTCGTGCTTCGCGCACTCATCAGCTGCCAATGCCAATATTTATAAAACTTTGTTAAAAGACATACTCAATAGTAGGGAAAGTGCTCAACAAACAAGGAGCAAAATAATCCAGTGAGTAAAGTAATTTTTTTATGAAACAGGCTTTTACACTCGTAAAAATGTATATGACTCACTGAATTTTATATATATATACACTACCGTTCAAAAGTTTGGGATCACCCAAACAATTTCGTGTTTTCCATGAAAAGTCACACTTATTCACCACCATATGTTGTGAAATGAATAGAAAATAGAGTCAAGACATTGACAAGGTTAGAAATAATGATTTGTATTTGAAATAAGATTTTTTTTACATCAAACTTTGCTTTCGTCAAAGAATCCTCCATTTGCAGCAATTACAGCATTGCAGACCTTTGGCATTCTAGCTGTTAATTTGTTGAGGTAATCTGGAGAAATTGCACCCCACGCTTCCAGAAGCAGCTCCCACAAGTTGGATTGGTTGGATGGGCACTTCTTTGAGCAGATTGAGTTTCTGGAGCATCACATTTGTGGGGTCAATTAAACGCTCAAAATGGCCAGAAAAAGAGAACTTTCATCTGAAACTCGACAGTCTATTCTTGTTCTTAGAAATGAAGGCTATTCCATGCGAGAAATTGCTAAGAAATTGAAGATTTCCTACACCGGTGTGTACTACTCCCTTCAGAGGACAGCACAAACAGGCTCTAACCAGAGTAGAAAAAGAAGTGGGAGGCCGCGTTGCACAACTGAGCAAGAAGATAAGTACATTAGAGTCTCTAGTTTGAGAAACAGACGCCTCACAGGTCCCCAACTGGCATCTTCATTAAATAGTACCTGTTAGAGCCTGTTTGTGCTGTCCTCTGAAGGGAGTAGTACACACCGGTGTAGGAAATCTTCAATTTCTTAGCAATTTCTCGCATGGAATAGCCTTCATTTCTAAGAACAAGAATAGACTGTCGAGTTTCAGATGAAAGTTCTCTTTTTCTGGCCATTTTGAGCGTTTAATTGACCCCACAAATGTGATGCTCCAGAAACTCAATCTGCTCAAAGAAGTGCCCATCCAACCAATCCAACTTGTGGGAGCTGCTTCTGGAAGCGTGGGGTGCAATTTCTCCAGATTACCTCAACAAATTAACAGCTAGAATGCCAAAGGTCTGCAATGCTGTAATTGCTGCAAATGGAGGATTCTTTGACGAAAGCAAAGTTTGATGTAAAAAAAATCTTATTTCAAATACAAATCATTATTTCTAACCTTGTCAATGTCTTGACTCTATTTTCTATTCATTTCACAACATATGGTGGTGAATAAGTGTGACTTTTCATGGAAAACACGAAATTGTTTGGGTGATCCCAAACTTTTGAACGGTAGTGTATGTATGTATGTATGTATATATATATATATATATATATATATATATGTAAATTCTTTGAGACAGTACAAGCCTGTTTCATGCCATAAGCAATCATCAGCTGTCTATATATAAAAGCTATATATATATTATATATATTATATTATATCTTTATATATTTTTTCATATCTATATTTTTTTTGGAAACCGTCAGTGGTGTTGCTAAAAGTGCTCAACCAATGAGGAGTGGATGTAGGAAAAAAAACTTTTAATACATGGCAGTACAAGCTTGTTTCGTGCTTCGCGTACTCATCAGCTGCTAATGTATATATTGTTATGGTAATCCAGTGAATCAAGTTAATTCTTTATGAGACAGTACAAGCCTGTTTCAGGCCATAAGCAATCATCAGCTACACACACACACACACACACACACACACACACACACACACACATATATATATATACACACATATATACATACATACATACATACATACATATATACACACACACACACACACACACACACACACACACACACACACACACATATATATATCGTTTTTTCCGAAATACATATATAGCATTTTCCCCTGCATCTGTATTGATATATATGTATTGATATATGCATGTATATGTATGTGTGTGTGTATATGTGTGTATATATATATCAACACAGATACAGAAAAAAAGTTTTAATACATTGCAGTACAGGCCTGTTTCGTGCGCCGCGCACTCATAAACTGCGCGACGCACGAAACATACATTTAAGCTGATGAGTGCGCGACGCACGAAACAGTACTGCAATGTATTAAAACTTTTTTCCCTGTATCAGTGTTGACTTTCCGCTCCTTATTAGTTGAACACTTATAACACCATTGACGGTTACGGAAAAAAACGCTATACATATATATATGTGTGTGTGTGTGTGTGTGTGTGTGTGTGTGTGTGCGTGTGTATTATTGAGAGGTGATGATTGCTTGTGGCATGAGACAGTCTTTCAATTGTCTCATGAAGAATTTACTTGACTCACTGGATTACATATATATATATTATTGTGTGTGTGAGTATGTATATATATATATGTGTATACACACACACACACACACACACACACACACATATATATATACTATATAGATGAAAAAATGTAATAAACAAAAAAAACCCAAAAGCAATTATAATTAATGGACCGATTTCAGGCACACATCCCCCTAGGTGTCGCTGTTCCTCTGCCATCTGTGTCCGCAGTGCTGCCTACGAGGAGATCGTTCGATTGTGGTAGCGTTCAATGGCGGACGCAGCAGCACGGCGGCGTTAGCACCGAGGACAATAACATAGCGTTTGTTTGGATTTGTGGCGTGACGAACGTCCGCCGTCAACAGTTCTCTGAGTGTGTAGTTTGTGGCACACGGTAAAACAAGAAAAAAAAGGAAAAAGTCGGTTGGGGCTCGTCTCCCTCTTTTTATTTTCCGCTGAAAATCCCTTTCCCACCCTGGTTCATGGTGGCTACCCGGAGCTAGCCGGACAGCACAACATGGGGGACTCTCTCGAGCTGATCGGCAAGCGGCTCTTCCTGCTCCTCGGTGACGGTGGGCCCGCGAGCGTAGCAGAACCAGAACAGGCCGTGTGGGCTCGTGACTGGCTCCGAGGGACCGTCCGCGCTGTTAGCGTCATCGGCTTGGCTGCCACCGAGGTCACCGGAGAAGAGGCGGCTACGACCACGGCCACGACTACCCCCACGACCACCGCTACGGCTACGGCTACCGCCTCTACCGCAGCGGCCGGGCTGACGGTCAGTGTCTACATTTGCAACGCAGGCGTCGGTCGCTAGTTTGACTGTCGAGCGTCAACTCGCGTGTCGCCGAGTTAAGCTTGTCGTTTTCTTTTTCTTCTCATAGAAACGGCGTGTGTTGTTATCATATGTGGCCAATTACAATATTGTAGCAGCTAGCAAACTAGAAGCCGCCATCGCTAAACCGAGTGAGATTGAACTCCAGGCCGAGGATAATTCTGGCCTTTTGTTTTCGGTAGCTCTGCGCCCAAGTCCTGGTTAGCTAATGGAGCTGCAGCTACGAATCTACGGCGAAATAAACGACACGGCGCGGACGAGTTGGGGGTTTAAAAGGCTTCACCTCGTTCTAGTTTATTTTTTACTAAGTTAGCTGACATGCTATTCGTTTAGAGCTGCAAAGGAAATGTAGCAGTGACAAGGCAATACCTTTTAGCTCTAGGCCTTGGAAGTTTACGCAGGCTGAAATAAGATAAATCCCTTCACAGAATACGCCTGTCAAGATTATTTTGCTGTTTGAACGTCTTATTAAAGGTTTGCCACTAAAAAAATATGGACTTAGGTTGCACTGGCCCGCAAAACTACTAACATTTGGAGTTACCTAGTTACATATAAGAAGTAAATGATTAACTTAGCTCTTCAAATTTTGGTGCTACAAATACCCGTTTGTTTTATTCGTGGATGTGCGTGAGTGTATACCAAAGTTTACCATTGTTCACCAATCTTCTACACTTCGTTGGGATGAATAATTGAATTATAGGCCTATTATAAAGGAATTTAGCAGATTACAGGTGTTATGTCATTACAAGCAGGGAACCTTGCCAGTAGGCTACGGTCACACTAGCACGAAATTGATACTGGCCAATATTACCCTCCCATTCACTTCCATTCTGCGAGCGAAGGGGCGAATAAAACATTAACTTCCGGTGGCGAAGGAGCTTTGCTTCGCGGGGAGTTAAACTTTGGTGAACTTTGACCGGCGAATCCGCAGCCTCAAACAATAGCAAAGAACTGTGTGTGGTTGTCCCCACTTGGCTGTAATTGACTGTAGTTTTCTTAGTGAGCCAGGCTGGAGGAATTGTTTGATTGTTACTGTGTCTAACCAGATGGTATTGTACAACGTTGCTCATGAAAGCTACAAACTGCCCCACAAGGGAGATGCTGCCTGGCTGGCAGTGAGTCAGGATACAGGTATTGAACGTAAATAAGTGGTAAATTTATTAATAACATCGATTCATATCTCGCAGTATACAAATATAACTTGTACACCAATGTTCTTCCTCCGTATTTTTATTTGAAACTATGATAACATGTACAAGTGAGACAATTCAGTGAAAACATTTCTTCATCTTTCTCCGGACGTCAGTGTACAGTCGCAAAACCAACAACCGCTCATGTGTGACCGACAATCACAACCACTCAAACGGACCACAAACCAGCAAACTGGACTTCCATGTGCGTCACATCCTGCACTGCCCACATTGAGCACGACAAGCTACGAATTTCGCCTCTGCTGCTTTCGTGCACGTGTGACCGTAACCTTAGGGCACGATTACACATTAAGTACAATGTGAGCGCAGGCCAGCGGGGCAATCCTGCGCGGGCACTGTACAAGGCAACCGTGCCCAGTACGAGTACCCCTTAAAAAAAATCTAGCCCGAGATAGAAGATTTTAGCCAATCACAAGTCATTGCAGAGAGAGGGAGTTCTTATTGACTGTCGTATAAACGCAGATGCGCGTCGCGTTCGCCCTGCCGACTGTTCGCTTGTGGTTGTAACCCTAACCCTAAAAATCCAACGATACCAACTTGAAATGGCTGCTTCACATGAGCATTGTAGCCGAGATTTAGCTGAATTTTTTTTTTACATGAATAGATTATCAATGACGGTACACTCTTTGACATTTCCTATGTATACATGGGTGTAAGGGGCTGCAGAGTGATGCGGAGGTCATTTGATGGGAGGGACTTTGTTGCCTTGTATCACTGTTGAGAGAGAGGCAGAAGGATTTGCATTGGAATGTTAAATTTTACCTACTGCAGCTTTAACTTTTGTGTCATTGGTGGAATTCGTCACATGGATGGCTTTACTGTAGTGTGCCATGCCATTATAAATGAGTCAATTGTTTTTCAGCTCTCTCAGCCCTCTTGTCACATTTTTCTGAGTTTGCTCAGTCCTTAAGTTTTCTCAGAACCACAGAATAACAACTTGTAGAATATGAAATAAATGATACTCAAATTAAGACTACGATCCTCAGTCAGTTACATTCATGTAGATGTGGACTGTGGTCAGGCAAATAATTTTCTTCGATTTTCCTAGGTTTTATTTTAGTGTAAATGGCCCAAGTTAAGCTATCTTGATTAGTTCTCGTTTTTGTTTATAATGTGAATTGAAGTGTGAAATAGTTTGTTGCTACATCATTGTACATTATTGTTTTCATTTTATAGTACGTGTGAAACTGTTACTGGTGGAAATATATCAAAGAAAGTTGAATCAGTTCACCTGGACACAGCGTTTATCGAGAGAAACGTTTCATCCCTCATCTAAGTGACCTCTTCAGTCTAAACTGAATGCAGGTATCCCCACCCTTTTAAACAATACAGTTGCATAATGACCGAAAACAACGATCGGTCTCTATGCAAATTGCCGTGACCATTAACTAGAGTTTCAATGGCAATGTGGATTATTCACGGAGCATTTGAGAATGTTTGCAATCATAGGATTGTAAGATGGCGACAGATGTACTCTTAGGGCCCTCCCGGTTCAGGGATGGTCATTCCCTCTTCACATAGATGACCTCTTTGACAACCCATACCAGCGTTCCTCCCGATCAAGGATGTGCATGTCCTCCTCCTTTAAAGAGTGGCCATTGGCCTGCACATGGGTGTAGACTGTGGAGTCCTGGCCTGACGCATTCGCTCTTCTGTGTTGTGCCATCCTCTTGGCCAGTGTTCTTACAATGCTTTGATTGCAAACGTTCCCAAATCCTCTGTAAATAGTACACGTGGCCATTGAAATTCTTGTTAATGGTCATGGCTATTTGCATATGAAACTGATCGTTAGTTTGGTCATTATGCAACTGTATTATTTATAAGGGTGGGGATACCTGCAATAGTTTAGACTGAAGAGGTCACTCAGATGAGTGATGAAATGTTTCTCTCAATAAACATTGTGTCTAGATGGACTGATTCAACATTCTTTGATTTTTCTTACCTGGATTATTGAGCATGCATAACGACATGGTGGTTATGTAGCTTTATCGCCAGTTACAGAGGTCAGTGCTGCAGAAAACTCTTGAGAAAATCAGATCCAGTGATCCTTTCTAATCCAATGTGTTACCACTTGCTCTGTCAGCACGAGGCACTAAGTTTTACTTATTATTGTTTAAGATGAAGAAAAGTCATTTTTGGTGACAGAAAGCTGTAGAACATAATTTCATAGTCAAGATCACAGTGTGGAGTGTGACAATATGGATCATAGTATGGCTTTGACATTTGAACTTAAAAATGAAAATCAATGGGGGGGGGGGCAAAACAATAAGCATGGAGAAAAAAAATCGTGACACCAAATAATGCAGTTTGAAAATCTCACAATATGTATCTTGTAGTGCTAATATAGGGGACTTTGGTGGACAACATAACCATATCTATTCAGAATCACTTATGACCTTTTGCACTGGTCATACTCTAACATACACTGTACTGTGTTTTTTTTCTTTCCGTTTTCCAATGACAGGTGTTTGTGGAGTTTGAGAATACCGTGCAGCGATATTCCTGGGTCCAGGTGTATGGGGAGGGGGTGAGAGCCATCCTGGTTGAAGACTCCATTGTCTGGGCCAACAGAAGTGATGGCTCTGGGCCCGTCCCAGGATCAGCCAATGCCTGGCCCGCTCTGGTGAGTGTTCAGGTAGATGGTTTGTGGCAACAGGACACCCACGTCCAAGAACAAATCTTTAGCATTTAAAGTTGTAAGATAGGCACAAGTTTCTGCCTCAGTTAAGAGTGTGCATGCTGATTAAGGCAAAGCAACATATTCACCATCTGATGTTTTCTAGAAAGTGGAAAGAATTTATACCAAATCTGATTGGTCTTGATCCATAAGGGGTAAAGCATTGTTTAGTTAGGAGGATGTAGATGAAACCTACTGTTCGTCTCACTTTCTATAACCTTGACATGAAGCCAGTTTCTAGAATTGTAATTCTCACCAAGAAAGTGGTTGACTTGGTTGAGATTACATAATCAAAATCATATAATCTGTTGTTTTGGGTAAAAAAGGAGAATTAAATTAATGCAGTTTTTATCTACCCAATCCTGCCATTGAGTTGCTGAAACAGATGAAAATGTAATATGCGCTCCTGCAGGGTTATAGCGTCATCTATTAATGTGATATCTTTTTTCCTGTGTAGGCTTTTCGCTCCCTGGTGGACAGAGTTGGTTTGGGATCCTTGGTTCCAGTGGAGTTCTTTGGAAACAGATCTTTTGAGTTCCTCTCTGATAACAAATTTGTCCAGAGGTTTGAGGTGTGTAATCACTGTCATTGTTGTTGCTCATTTTTGCTGTACCTTAGCTTAATTAGTCTGAAACTAAAGTCCTTATTCATCTCCATTTCAGTGCTGTATTTATTACCTCTGCCAAAGAGGTCCTGTTTCTGTATGTTTGTTAGAAAAATTGCCCAAACATGAATGGATTCTCACGCAATTTAGCAAGTAGATGGCTTTCTGGTACAGGAAAATTTGATTAATTTTGGTGTGGAAATTCTGTGTATATTTTAAGATACTATTTTTTTCCCTTTGACAAAAGAGAAAATTCCCCACAGAAATAAATGGCAGAAAGTTTAGACTCTCCTAAAGTGAAGAACACTGATGGAGACACAAGTCAGTCCATAACACTAGTTCAAACCACTTTAACCACTTAACCAACACTATGTGCTAACCCACATTCTTTCTCCAGTAAAATGTACTTTATATTTATTATCTTCTTCGTGGATGTAATTACGAGAAGAATGGGTATACAATTTTATTGGTGGGAGCTGTTGAGCCTTGTACTCTCCAAGTTCTCTTTTTACTTGAGTGCCATTTTATGACAGTGGGGTTTGTGTCCCCATACAGGTGGATAAAGACCTGAGACACTCTTTGCTGTTGGAGCATCCCTCACTGCAGGCTGCCATCTCCAGCTGGCTTAGTGACTTTGAGCTGCAGGAGATTTTCAGGAAAGGTGAGCTTGGCCCCTATTTGTATTTTCTCTTGATAATGGCCTTATTATTGGGCGATAAAATAATATCCAAAGTTATCTTAAATACATTTTCCTTGATTTTGACGTTAATATGGGCCATTTATTTTCAGTATGGGCAGTTCCTGTTTAACAGCATGCAGATGTCCAAAGGAGTTGAATCAAGTGCAACTGGACTTGGTATATATCCGTGAAGATGTTTCGCCTCTCATCCAAGAGGCTTCCTCAGTTCGTGCCTTTCTGACTAGACCAAGCTAGTCTGACTGGCTGGTGATGAGACTCAGAATTTATCCTTTAGGAGTCGTTGTCAGAGCTATTGATATGCGTGGCTCTTTGTGAGCCGATGTTTACCAACGCCCATCGCTAACAGAGCCATAGATATGAGTGGCTCTTTTGTGTACCGATATTTGGACGCGCCTGTCGTTATCGGAGCTATTGATATGCGTGGCTCTCCTGTGCTCCGGTCCAGCCGCGACCGTCACCATCGGAGTTATTGATTGCATTTGTTTAGCAGCGACGGTCGTTGGGGGTGTTAGTTTCGACTTCATTATTCAGTGGTCCTGAGAGTCATTGGAGCCATTAGAGACCGACTGTTGTTCTTGGAGGCTAGGCTTCTTGAGTCTCTTTGGTAGCGATGAAAGGACAGCATTGTAAGTGGGAGATAGGTGGTGTCGCAGACCTCCTCCTCTGTTGAGGGATGGTTTTTCTAGTTTTGCATAGATGGCTTCCTTCACCCCTCTTTCAAACCATCTATCTTCTCTGTCCAAAATGTGTACATTGCTGTCCTCGAAGGAGTGTGTCTTCTCCTTTAGGTGTAGATAGACTGCTGAGTCTTGTCCTGAGGAGTTTGGCCCTCTGTGTTGGGCCATCCGTTTGTGTAGTGGTTGTTTGGTTTCTCCTATGTATAGGTCAATGCAATCCTCATTGCACTGTACAGCATACACCAGATTGCTTTTCCGGGTGTGTGGTACACGGTCTTTGGGATGAGCCAGTCTTTGTCGGAGTGTGTTGCTGGGTTTGAAGTATACCGGGATGCGGTGTTTGTTGAAAATTCTTCTGAGTTTCTCGGAGACCCCAGAAACATACGGGATGACTGTGCTATTCCTTCTGTTCCTTTTCTCCTCGTCGCTCACCTGGTTGGTCTTTTTAGAACGTGTTGCAGTTTTCACAAAGGTCCAACTGGGGTAGCCGCAGGTTTTTAAAGCTCCCCTCAGGTGTTTGTGTTCTTCTCGTTGGGCCTGAGTGCTGCTGGGCACATTGTCAGCTCTGTGTTACAAAGTTCTGATGACGCTCATTTGGCCCGCTGGAACACAAACTGAGCAAACTGAGCAAACACAAACGTCTTCACGGATATGTACCAAGTCCAGTTGCACTTGATTCAACTCCTTTGGATAACCATGACCTGGATGAATGAGAACATTCACAGACAGCATGCAGATGAATGATGAACACAGAGCTACTGAGCTAGTATATAGGCTTGTCACAGTGGTACAATTTTTGTAATGGTGTTGCTTTCATCCTTTACACACTTTCTCACTGGTATTAGCAACGTTTACCAATAGAGGGGCTGGCTGGCTTTCTTATGAGCTGCACACAGTATCATTGTTTGAAACAATATAGCGGAGGCCTGCATTTAAGGACCAAACAGGACCTGTACGGAGTTTGAATGGTTTGTGCCAAAACCTGCCTACGGAGAAATAAACTTAGTCTTAGGGCTGTGTTTTGGTGAGAATCTGGCAATGCAATACATATCACGATACAGGGGTAACGATTCAATATGTCGCGATATATTGCGATACTGTAAGAACGACGATATATTGCGATTTCATAGGCCCATGTTCTTTGTGCTTATGCTACTTCCTGTCCCAGTTTATGTTGTTGCGTTGGAGTGGAAATGACTGAAGACAGATTACAACAGTTATCTAGAGGTCGTGGGGTTACACACAACACAAAATGTTTGTCACGAACCTTTACATGTAAACAATTAAATGAGAATCGATACAGTATCACAAAAGATAATATCACGATACTTGTGTATCTATTTTCTTACACCCCTAATTAGTCTAGCAGGAGATATAGGTTCCCATGTGCCTGCAGTGCATTTTTGTGTAACCTGTTTTTTTAGAAACCTAATGGTGTCTAGTTAAAAAATAATTCCATGTTACCAAGGTCAGCTAATGGCCCATGGGGTTCGTTTGGTGGCCATCTTGAATTGATGTCCACGCAAATGACAAGAAATGCAGATTTTCATAACTCCTTAACCAGACAACATACAAATACAAATGAACCCACTTTGACATGTAATTTTGACACCATGAGTCAAATGGAAAGGTCATTAATGTGGTACAGCCACTCTCAAATGGTGAAAAACAGGGAAATAACAAATTTTAAGCTCATGACAATATAACTTGCTATTTTCTTTCACAGTAGATCCTGCAATAGCCAAATGAAACGGGTAACTGGTTTATTCTCTTGTATCAATTGCAAGGGTTATTAAATGGATGGCAATCACTAACATAGATGGCAATCTATCATACCAGCTTGAAAGCAAAATTCATCAAAATCCTGTTTTAGTGGTCATCGTTGTCCATCTCATCATCAATCTCCACCTCATCAGAAGTGACCCTGGTGGGTTGTTTTCTTTTGGCAACATCTTTGAAATGAAAACAAAATAAAAACAAACCAGAAAGTTGGAAAATCTAAAATATAACACAAAGAAATCTACATAAATCAGTGTACAAATTGACCTGAACAGCAGTTACTGCTTAGTAACTCCACTCAGTTGCAATGGTAAATACTTTTTGTTTACTGGTAACTGCTGCTTGCACATTTCAAACATCAAAGGGATATCTTATAGGGAAATTTCACCAATGGTTTGCGTATGTAAGCTCAGTACTGATGAGTAATGTAGTCGAATGAAGCCTTCAGTCTGTACTATATTGACAGAGAAATTGGCGTTCTCCTGCTCACAGTCTTTCCCGCAGCACATATACGTACCAGAAGTCGTGTGCAAGCTTCTATATCATCTATAAAATCCTTTGTGTTAGTGTTATGGAATGTCATTTACATCATCGGAAATGTAGCTTAGCTGGGAGAATGAGGATGTGTTTTTTGAACAGTGTGTTTGGAGTAGATTAGAATATAAGAAACCCTGCTAGGCTGTAGTTTTTCTGGCCAACTGACATCACAATATGCCACTTGGCGGCCAGAAAAAAACCCCTCTTGTTTCACTGCCGCTTCAGAGATGCAGAAGTGATCGGGAACAACTGCATGTGTTTTTCATGTTCTATCCCTGTCGCAGATAGCCGACAGGGATGGCATCCAGCGCTTTACCTGTGCCCCCGTCCATAGGGCAAGTGGTTGTGTCAGGAAGGGCATCCGATGTAAAATTTTGCCAAATCAGTATGCGGATTGACAAGACCATACCAGATCAGTCAAGGCCCAGGTTAACAACGACCGCCATCGGTGCTGTGCCCTCACACCAATGGAAATGATAAAATCCGCTGTGGCAACCCCTGAGAAACAGGGAACAAGCCGAAAGAAGAAGATCCCTGTCACAGATAGAGATACGTTTGAAAATTCGGGAATATCCCCTTAAATTCAGTGGTGAGAGTGGCCTTAGTTCAATGACAAGTGAAAGGCAAGAGGCGACATAGCGCACCACAAACCATTATTTCGCCCCAAGATATGTGAAACGAAGGAAATGGTTGATTGCTTGAGTTGAAAACTTTTAAACTTGAGCAACAGTTTAACTTGTAATGAACTAATCAGCATGGCTCCCCCTTAAAGTCAGTTTAGGAATGAGAGACTCGGTTCATTTCGCGAATGTCAGCTTGCATTATTTTGCCAACTACAACAATAGGGGGCTACATAATGTATGTTTATATGTAATCAAGTTTCAGATCAAATCAAGTTTATTTATAAAGCACATTTAAAAACAACTGGAGTTGACCAAAATGCTGTAAATAAAGTAAACAAAATAAAATAACAGTAACAGAAAAAAAGCAGTTGAAATAACATCACTATCGCATAAGCATACACAAGTAAATAAGTAAAGGAACAGGTAGAAAATTTAAAAACACAGAAGAGTAAAAAGTGAAACAGGACCCTCAAAGGCCTGTGGGTCTCAAGGTTAGCCTTAACAGAGGGGGAACATTTTATTGCAAATGGTAAAGTATTCCAAAGCTTTGGGGCGGCTGCTGCAAATGCACAATCGCCCTTACCCCTTAGCCTAGGTCGTGGGACAGCCAAGAGCAGCTGATTTGAGGATCTGGAGGTGGAAAGGGGGCAGAGAAGCTCAGAGATGGACTGGGGGCGCCAGGCTGTTTAAAGCTTTAAAAACAAATAACAGAACCCTGAACGCAGTCCTATGTGAGGCAGAACATCAGCTTGTTGTGCCATATCGCCTCTTTCTGTTCACTTTTCATTGATTTGTGCTGTGCCAAAATTTGCTGTTGTGTTTGATGTGAATGCACTGTGAGTAGTGGCACTTTCTTGACTCCTCAATAATGAAATTTTAGTCTCACAGTTCACACTTCAAAACTATTGTGACTCCTCCCTTCTCCCCATCCCAAATCCAACCCATAGAGTAAAATGAAACATTGGTGTGGACCCATACAGTAAAACGAAACAGTGGTGTGGAATTGCAGAGATAGCTAATTTCCCACATTACCGATTCTATTTCTAATTCATTCAGAATATAATATTTCATCATAATTCACAATAATAGATTGAATTTATTACAAATAGTGCAAAAATATTCAGGTTGAGTGGAATTAGTTAGCCTGCAGTCAAAAGTTCACTGTGCTAAAAATGTGAAAAAACACTGAATTCAGAAAGCACATGCATCATCGGACATGCGCATGCAATTTGTAAATACACTGTAAATTCAATAATGTGGTAGTATATAAATTAATTTCATAGGGCCATTCTGTCATTTTTAAATTGTGGATAGACAATTGGTTGTGTGAATAACCCTAGGTACATATAGGAAACTTCTTCAGCTGGTACGAGGAGAATGAAATGTGATCAACTAGGCAAGCTCTAAAATTCAAAATAGAGAAATGAGCTTAAGCCTGCTTTCCTGAGAGAATAGGGCTGAGGTCTGAAAATTGATTAAATAAAGTACCTTAGTTTTTTTCTTTATCTTCAGCATGTCTTGAGTTAAGTTATGTCATTACTTGCTTTGCTAAAGCTGCATAACTGAGTTAACCACACTCTTTATTAGGGATGTCCCGATCCACTCTCAAGGATCGGGATCGGGGCCGATTCAGGCATTTTTTAAGAGATCGGATTGAGCAGAAAATAAGTCCGATCTTTTGTTGTGTTTTGTGACATCTCTGCTCAGGCCACTGTCACGCAGCTGTCGTAAACGGGGAGCACAATTTGCGGCAGAATCAGGCATGACCAGGACGCAGCTAAAATGTCTGAAGTGTGTCGTTATTTTAAAATAGAAACTGAAAATAGCCCACAGCCACTTGCAATGCAAGCATTTCGCGGGGCAGTTTTTGTAGAGTTGCGTACAATACCACTAACTTGATTAGGCACCTAAAAAAAACACGAAACGGAATTTAACGAGTGAACTCGTTAACAGTGCAGCCTTCGCCTTGCTAACCAAGGCGAAGGCTGCACCAAAGCAACTCACACTGGAGGGTACTTTTAATGCTGCACTAAGGAATTGATTGTTGTGACTGAATGTCAAAGTTAAGCTACCATTTTGAAGTGGAATTGTGACTATTTGCACTAAGTGGAATAAGCTATATATTGTAGTTTGTTTACAATACTTGGTTATTTAGTTAAAGAACAAATTAAAACCAATGCTGCATTACAAGTGGACTTGTGATAAGAGGCATATTTATACTGTTTATTTTGAAAATAAATAAAAACCCATTAAGGAACAGCTTGGATGCAGGCATTTTCTTAATGCATTGCAGAGCTATTCAGTTGTCAAGCATATAAATTGGATTGGTTATTCTAGGAAAATGGATCGGATCGGATCGGTATCAGCAGATAGCAATACTAAATGTTCGGAATTGGATTGGGGCCCAAAAAAATTGATTGGGACATCCCTACTTTTTATTCCTGTTTTTTTGTTACTGAAGAGCTGTTGTTGTTGTTTTTTTGTTTTTTTTGTTTTTTGGTATATCTTGAAGATTGTTATTGATTTCTGTATATTGGTATATTGTAGGAATGAAAAAAAAATAGTTCGGAAATTCTACAATAAACCCATCTGTAAACTATGATGTAAATAAATTCCACATCCCATGCAACATGTAACCAATAATGTTAAAAGCCTAGGATTCTCAGGAAAACTGGGAGAGAGGTATTATAATCCTGGGTTTGGAAATGGGGAATTTTCCTTAACATATTAATAACTGGTTGGCATTCATGCTCTGGATATAAGCATTTGTTTATTTATTTATACATTACAAAATGGTATTGGCCTTGTGGAGTAAATAACACCAGTGTTGACCATTGAACTTTATGGTACCAGTAACACCTAACACCCTGAAAAGCTTCTAAAAATACTTAAACTAACCTACCCTCGCAGCTCAATTAGGGTTAAGTTTGCACTTTTGATTGGCCCACACAAAACATTCTCAGAGTGAGACTACTGGCAAAGTACTACATGCACAAGTTGCAGCTCAGGAGAAAACATTTGGCATGTTTAAATTTAAATGTTATATGAATTTTATGCAAACTTTGGAAAAGTTAAAAAATGCCATCAGATGCATTTCAGTAAGTATGTTTTAAGCAATCTCACTGTGCGCAGAACTACGCTGTAAAAATTCAAATGTTAAACACAGAAGTGTTAAGTATTGCTTGCTGTTGAAGAATTTTTCATTGCCTTTTCTTGCACGAATTCCTTGCTAACTTCTGCTTTTCCAACTGCGTTTTTATTCACAATTTTAATTAGCTGAAAATAGCTAGGTGAAATCAAAGCTACAGTTCTCATATATGCTAAATAATGCCACTTAAAGGATCACATTGCTGATTTTCAGCCTTAATCTCAATCTATCCAAATGTAGGATATAGTGTGAAAAACGCCTGCAGTTGTTGCCAATGTTGTCTGTGTGTCTCCGGGGCGCAGGGCACAGCTGCTCTTCCTCTGGCACCCGCGCCATCATTTGACGTGTACAGTAACATAGTTGTTGTCAACTACGGGCAAGTTCAGCCTGGATTTCTAGTCTCTACCTCTGGTTAGCCAGGGGGTGTGTTCGCTCATAACAAAACTTCCTTGTTCTCTTCGCTTTTATTGCAAACTAGCTACATTTCCAACAGCAAAAATGGCAACTCGAAATATGAGTGCAGAGGATGTTATGCACAAGGATACATTTTACAGTGTTTTGGCTGACTCAGATATTCAGCTGTATTTATTCGAGCCAGAGTGCATGACTGAAGAAATGCAGCGGAGAGAGGCTGCAGCGGCATTAGCTGAGCAAGAGGATATGTCTGGTGGGGACCATCCAGAACCTGAGCTGCCGAGAGCAAACAGCGACCGGTGGTGCCTTTACTCAAATTGTCCTCTGATGCCAACAGAAATTGGATCATTCTGCTACAATGAATTTCAGCGTGGGCAGTTTTTGTTGGATGCTGTCACCGATGCCAACTCCAAGACAGCCCGTGTGTGCATTACTATGCATGAAAGTTTTACTTCTCACATGGACAGAGCTGTGCTGGACACTTTCTTCAGGATCTCGAAGATACGAAAAAACAACCAGTACCAGCAGGGCCAAGGGGACAGATGAACTTTGAGTGAGTATTTTAACACCTAACGCTCTTGTTTTGGCCAACAAAGTAATAGCTATAGGCTAGGGTGGTGATACATGGTGATGTAGGACAAGCAGTTTTCTCAACACGTTTGTATTGATTGGATGGTAACCTCTTGTTACCCAGATAAATTCTATAATATATGTTCCCAAGTCTCACTAAATTTCCTGTTTGCAAGTACATTGCCCTACCGTATTGGCCAAAAATTTGTCCAGTGTATCATCACCCTGACTTTATTTGTTGTCTTCACTAAGGTAACTGCAATTACAATGATTACTGTATTTTGTGTTTATAATAGCTGCTAATATTACAGTATATGATCATTACTCGTAACTTCCTGATGAATAACTACCTTCTTTCCTGTCTTTTTTCTTCTCTGCAGACAATATTGTCTGGCTGCTTATCGTTTTTTTGTTGAGTGGGTGCTCAAAGGGGAGAAACTTGGCAAAGGGAATCGTATTGTCTTGCTTGCCTGTATTGTACATTGCATCAGAGCCAAATATCCTTCCCCAATGGTCAGTACCGAGGGCATGCTGAAGTGAATGAAGCAACGGACGAGCTTTGACCATGTGATAGATAAGCCTTTGTGTAATAATGCTGCTAACAATGGACACGTTTACCTTGAAGCTTGCTGGGACTGATCTGGATTTTGTCTTGCCAAAGTATGATGTGCAATATGCTAAACATTTGTTTGAAAATCAAGTAATACATAACATGTTTGTTTAAATAAAGTTATTTTCTGTATATATACAAACTTGAATTTTTTATTTTCACACTAATGACTATCAAAGTTGGTTGCCGGTATTCCTATGTCAGATGCATGCAAAATCGTACCTACTGGCTTATGCAGAGATCATTCTGTTAGGGAAACGACAATTGAACAGAACCTTTTACACACTTTTTAAATCTAGGCATTTAGTAAATAATTTATAAAGACCAAAAAAGGATGAAATATCAATGCATAATACAAAATGTCTGTTGTCGTCATTGTTGGGCAGAAACCTCCCGTGTCCAAAACCTTTAGTTTTCAGGAAATTTAAGAAAAAAAAAAAAACATGTTTTAAAAATAATTGATCATCGCGTCATCAAAGTTGGTATTGTCTTTATATATGGCCAGACACTTGCACGTGTCATTATATTATTAATATTTTATCAAAATCAAACTCAAATGGAGTTACAAGGTTTTTGACCAGCGAATTTCGAGGTACATATATTGTATGTCATTGATTAGAATGGGGCGATACGGTGGCGCAGTGGTTACCATGGTTGCCTCACAGTAAGAAGGTCCTGGGTTTGAGCCCCAGGGTAGTCCAACCTTGGTGGTCATCCCGGGTCGTCCTCTGTGTGGAGTTTGCATGTTCTCATGTCTGCGTGTGTTTCCTCCGGGGGCTCCGGTTTCCTCCCACAGTCCAAAGACATGTAGGTCAGGTGAATTGGCCATACTAAATTGTCCCTAGGTATGAATATGTGTGTGTGTGTGTATGTGTGTGTATATAGTTGGCTCTGTTTGATGGCCTGGCAGCCTGTCTAGGGTGTCTCCCCGCCTGCCGCCCAGTAACTGCTGGGATAGGCTCCAGCATCCCAGAGACCCTGAGAGCAGGATAAGCGGTTCGGATAAAGGATGGATGATTAGAATGGGGCGGCACAGTGGCGCAGTGGTTAGCGCGGTCGCCTCACAACAAGAAGGTCCTGGGTTCGAGCCCCGGGGTAGTCCAACCTTGGGGGTCGTCCTGGGTCGTCCTCTGTGTGGAGTTTGCGTGTTCTCCCCATGTCTGCATGGGTTTCCTCCGGGTGCTCTGGTTTCCTTCCACAGTCCAAAGACATGCAGGTCAGGTGAATTGGCTGCACTAAATGGTCCCTCGGTGTGAGAGTGTATGTGTGTGTGTGTGTGTGTGTGTGTGTGTGTGTGTGTGTGATGGCCTGGTGGCCTGTCAAGGGTGTCTCCCCGCCTGCCGCCCAGTGACTGCTTGGATAGGCTCCAGCATTCCCACGACCCTGGGAGCAGGATAAGCAGTTAGGATAAGGGATGGATGGATGATTAGAATGGCCACATTTGAGGCAATAAGTGCATCATCGCATTACGTTATCAATTCACAGGTTACAAAGTCTGTTGTAGCTATGTGTGCTAGGTTTTTCCTGTTATTGAATACATTTGACCAAAATCTCTTGTTATAAAAGATTAAGTGCAATGAACAGGCTATTGAAGACAATATTGGCAATGACTGGATGGCAAATGCTAGACTAAACTGTACTCCAACCTACCGTGGTTTGCCTGAACTCTTATCCGCTCCCACACGTCTCAGGCCTCAAAAATATTAGCCTTTATAGACTTAGTGTTTCTTCAGCAAAGGAAGCGCTGTGCTTACTCAAACAACCAGTTCTTTATTTTGCCTTGCATTTCAGCTCTTGCATTGCAAACAACCAGACTGTCTCCAGACAACTGGCTACTACTGCTGTTTATTCTTCTACAGTTGAGTGAAGCAACTACCAACAATTCTGGCTCAATAATGCTGCATACTGGAGAGTATACAAAACAGTAATAGGGCTTCAGTGAATGCAAGACCATTAAGAATAATACTTGTTAAATTTTTTGTTTCTCATATTTTTAACTGAGTTTGCAACCTAGGGCTAATTTGAAAATATTTTATTGCGCTATTTACCTCAGACGAAATTGCCTCGTCGCTATTAACCTTCAGGTCTGCTGTGTACGGCGCTTCATTCATGAAGGAGGCGGGGTGGAGCTATGAGGTTTTGCCAACAGTTTTAGCATCCAGTGGAGTTAGGAGATTTAGTCACAAGATCTTTTTAATCCTTTTCATTGGGTAAATATTTGTAAAACTCAAGACAAATGTAAAGGATGACCAATAGCATTGATTTATGGAAGAAAAAAACTAAATAGGGAGATACAAGGTTTCCGCCCAACAGCAACATTATATTTGTGAAAAACAAAAGTTTCAGTAAATGCCAGTGTTCTCTCCATGGCCAAGATGTGTTATTTTAAAGATAACTAGGTCAGTCTGCAACCTGGCATGACTGCCTGAAAAGACATTTTGAAGAACACCCATTTCAAACTCAGTGACTATTCCAGGTTTTGCATGGCTAAGAAAAACTACTATCAACACAATCAGATTCAGAAATACTTTTTTGATCCCCAAGGGGAAATTGGGTCAAGTTGTGGTTGCTCACATTCTGGGGGGGGGGTTAAAAAAATGTAGCGCCCACCCCCTACTCTGTGTCTATAGATGCCGTGAAAGGGAATAAACTAGGAAGGTGGGGCTATGGGTTCGTATACTAAGTTAACTATACCCAGCAAAATTATGCTTAATGAATTCAACTTATTATTCAGAATGAAATAACTGGACCAGACAACTTCCTTATATAAACAGGTAATGTATTGAATTTAGGAATGTGAATAAAGTAAAATTGTGACAGCAGCGATGCAAACAGGCGCACGATTATCAATTATGTCAAATACCCCAGAGAAAATACTAATAAAGAATAATGTGGCTCAAGTCAATAGTTGCACAACCAATACCTTTGTGCATCCCAAAAATACCAGTGCTATTGAGATGGGAAAATTATCTAATATAGAAATTCTAAATGTAAATAGAAGAGAGTGGGAAAGAATTTGTATAAAGCGGGACCAGGATTATGATAATAGTATTATATCTATTTAGTGGACAATATGACACTAGCTGTGAGTATACCGCCAATAAGGGTAATTATCTATAGTTTTTAAATAGATTGGGCCTAATTACTTTGACTGTAAGCGTGACTATAGCAGATACTCTGCTTTAAATGGACCCGTAGGAATGTATTGGCTGTACCGTAACAGAGTAATTCACCTTGTGCTTTAAAACAAGTGCACGTACCTTTGCGGTACAATAATACCCCCAAGTAAAACGAAACACAAAATACTTATTGCTCAACATCACAAATGTAACAATAGTGGTGGGGGGCCCGCCCCCGCCCACCCACTTTATAACACAAATAAAATAACCCCAAAAGCAAACAAACAAACGTTGCAGATGCCTGGTCGTTGCTTGGGTGCGTGGTGACCCGCGCGCTACTTATAATGGGCCCCTTCACTCAACAAAGCCAAATGATACTGTACTTAAGAATGTCCGCGGGTGGTCGTGTGGGACCAGTAGTGCTGCCTTGTGGCCAGGAAAGCTCTGTACGCGCCCACGTAGCACAGAGCGGGAACGATGACCAAAATCCAACGATGAACTGCCGTATACGAAACTTCATGCGCAGTGCGCGTGACCGGGTTGATGTATTGCCGAATACTATGGCTCAGCCCCACGAGCTACCGGCCCACCGAAACAAGGCAGAGTATAACTGATACAGATAAACTAACTTGCCAGCATATTTGACTAGCAAGACAACCAATGATGGACACTGTGGTCAGCTAACTTACAGATAAACTAACTTGCTAGCATATTTGACTAGCAAGACACTCGTAAAGAACACTGGGGTTGTACAGAAAATAAAACGTGTCTTTCAAATGTGCTATAAAACCAAGGGCTAACGTGTCTACTTATTCCTGTACGTTACTATACATACATACATATATATATATATATATGTGTGTGTGTGTGTGTGTGTATATAAACAATAAATAAGAAAAAAGAAATAAAAAATGTGCAGAATGTACTGTATGAATGCAGTGCTAATGCAGTATAAATATTCACCAGAATATTGCACAGTTGACATTTTGCAGTTATAAAAGTTAAATTATTGTACTGTTAAGTCAGTATTGCATAATTAAAAATGTAAATTAGAGGGCGTCGTATCGTAGCGGTCTATTCCGTTGCCTACCAACTCGGGGATCGCTGGTCCCAATCCCCGTGTTAATTGCGGCTTGGTCGGGCATCCCTGCAGACACAGTTGGCCGTGTCTGTGGGTGGGAAGCCGGATGTGGGTATGTCTCCTGGTCGTTGCATTAGCGCCTCCTCTGGTCGGTCGGGGTGCCTATTGGGGTGCCTATTCGGGGGAGGCGGGGACTGGGGGGAATAGCGTGATCCTTTCATGCACTACGTCCCCCTGGCGAAACTCCTCACTGTTAGGGGAAAAGAAGCAGCTAGCGACTCCACATATATCGGGAGGAAGCATGTGGTAGTCTGCAGCCCTCCCTGGACCGGCAGAGGGGGTGGAGCAAAGACCGAGACGGCTCGGAAAATAGGGTAATTAACCTTTCACAAAGTACTGCCCCAGAACGGTGCTTGTCCAATCCTACCTTAGCAACGGTCCGTCAAGCTTTCAAACACACAACAAAATGCTGAAACGGTGTGCCTATGGGATCTGTAAATCGGATACTAGATATCTGAAAAGTTTGGAGGGGGTGTAATTTTCTTTCCCTTCCCAAAACCCAGAACGCAAGAAGCGCAATGTCGGCAATAGATTTCGCAGTATAGCAGACCCCATGGCCAGCTTAATCCATCCAAAATCAACAAAAATACCTGTCTGCTCCAAGCTAAGGTTGCTACTAGCTATTATTGATAGCTAATACAGCTAACGTATTATTACTGTTACATTTACCCACACAATGCGCTGATTTCTTCCTTCATGTTTTGGTGTTTTCTGGCTACTTCCTGGATAGTTCTGAAATGCTTGACGGGCATAGCAACAGTAACTAAGGGGGTCGGGACTTTGCGAAAGGTCAATTGGCCAGGTACAATTGGTGAGAAAAAGGGGTAAAAATCTTTAAAAAAAAAAAAAAGAAAGAAAAAAAGACAATGAAAAGAAATGTAAATTACATATTATGGGGTTATGAAGCTGCTGACAAGTGAAATAATTCCAAAGGGCCAATAATTGAATTGCCCAGTATTTTTATTTGTCTTCAGCCACTTTGCTAGACTTCTCATTACGTCACTTTGGAAAACAGGACTGGTGCTTTGCAGTTGCTTCCTCTTGGATGGTTTTGGGAATGCTGCAATGTTTGGAGGAAAAATAAAATAAAAATGACTATGATTAGCAGTTGTACTTGTAAACTATCTTGGCACCAAATAAGAGTCGACTCAATATGAAATGTTAGCTATGCATTCAATGTAACTTACCTCTGTTCGACCTCGCTTCTCTGAGGACTCTCCCTCACCATGGCCAATATCGCTTCCAAAAAGAGTGGGCATAGCAGATGCCTTTAGCAATTTCCTCAGTTTTCTTCCATCAACTCTGACTGTATGTCTCTGTTGTCATTTGCTGCAAAATGCAAAGAGCTTATCCAAAGATTTCGCAGTACTGATGTCGGTGCGTTCTCATCATATTTGGGGGTTTTTATCGTTTGGAGCCATTCTTTGCACTGTTCAACATCTGTTGGTAATCAGTGGTAACTTATGCTTACTCCCTCCCCTCTCTTCTTTGTGTAGTTGTCACATCCAGACACCATACAACGAGAGGGCATGTTTGTGGTTGATTAAACTAGTCCGGTTCAATTTGTCGTTTATCCATGAGCTGAGCAGGTTTTGGAAGGATTTGGGGGTTGGGTGTCAGAACCCCACGCCCAATGCATCCTGGTACATGTAGGCACTGCCGGCACGGCTCCGCGACCAGGAGAACTCAGATTTCTCGGTAAATATAGCACGCACTGAGGAATTTATTGCTTCAATTTACAACATTTACCATCAACACTGATTGGACAGCCACATAAAAGTTGGTGAAATTTCCCTTTAAACCAGTCTGTTTAGAGGCTTCTTTTTCTTGTAACTTGAACAGTTGTTTGAAAAGCTGGTTTGACGTTTTTAATCTTTACAGCCCAAGCCACTGGATATGTTTGTTTTCTAAATCATAGCCACATTTTGTCCACTAGCCATTTGTGTTTTGCATTTTGTGAAGTGATTGACAAATAATTTGACACCTGTTGATCTTAGAGACTCTACTTGCGTTGTCTTGTGTGAATTGTTTTGTATTGTCTTAATTGAAAGAGGATGCTGCTAAAATTGTCTCTTAAGAATTTTTTTTTGCCTTTAGCACTGTTAATTAAAGATAGCTGTTTTGGGAAGAAAAAAAACAAAACCAGAAATAAATCTAATTCCTGCTGGTTCTCTTATAATTAACTCTTCAGTGCTCTGCATTAATTTCAATAACCATGCACTGGTGAGGGAAATGGTGTAATCAGTGGCGTAACCAGTTTTTTTTTTTTAGGTGGGCCTGAGTGAAAATGGGTGGACCAAAATTTTCCCGCAATAATCCTTCAAGCAAGACGCAAATTCGAACACATTACAGCAGTAAACACATAACACAGGTTTTTAGTACGTGACCAAGAAACATACTAAAACTTTAATAAAAACCCACTTAAACAAATACCACGCCAGTCATTCTCGGCAGGCTCTACACAACCATTTAAACATCACTGAGGAAAACAGCCCGACTCGGTCTAAAAGATCATGATACAACATGTAAGCTATAGGCCTATAGTACACGTTTTACAGCACAATGTGTAGACGCCGAGGGCGAGCGTTGAAGATTGAGATTATTTCATCATAGTCCAAAGAGTCAGTAAGTTCCCTTTCAAAGGACAACAGGGACAGATTGTTGAGGTGTGCAGTTAGCATGGAAGATCTTAGACATGTTTTGATACGGCCTGTAGTGGAGAAGAGTCTTTCAACAGTACATGAAGTCAGGGGAATGGTGATCATTGCCCTTAACAGTCTGTTAATGTTTGGGAAAACGTCACAGTTGCAGCTGTCCGGCACTTCAATGAGGGATGGGTAACACTGACCCCTCTCCACTTTACGACGCAGTGCCTGAATGAAAATGGTCCATTCCGCGTCCTCAATAGATATCTGGTAATGATCACACGAATGCTGCAATGATTCTTTCTGGGCAAACGTAACTGATCCTGGTAAACAAGCAGCGGCTGCTCGCATGATGCCATACTGATCTTGCTGAAAGCGACTGTCCAGCTCAGTAATCTGCCTGTCCAGAAGGTTAATCCATAGCTGCTTCAGGTCAGCGTTGTTCTTCACGTTTGTAGCTTTGCCCAAACTAGTGGTAACCACCGACTCATTGAATCTCGCGGGCAGCTTTCTCTCCCGAGCGCCGGTGACATCCCAGCTGGAGACGTCATTCTTTTCCATCAGTTCCTCTGTTAGTTTTAACACTTTGTTGAAATCACCTTGTGAATTATCTCTAAACTGTGCAAAACTGTCTTTGAGGCCTTGAATTAGATCTATGCAGTCAGTGACAGTCAATGAGCCACTCTGTAATCCTTTTGTTGCAAAATCGCTGCTCTCAAATAATTTCCCGAATGTAACCAGCAAAAACAAAAATTTCTTCATCTGAATTTGTTGCAAAAGTGATTCGGCTTCAACTTTAGTGTGACCACTAGTTTCGGAAAATTGTGCTAGCGTTTCCAAGATAACGTCAAGTAACACCAAAACCTTGCTCACTGATCCTGACTTCGAGCTCCACCTTGTGTCTGTTGAGCGCTCTAACTCCAGGCATCGTCTGTTAGGATGAAGCTCTTTCTGTATTTCGAGGAATTAAGCGTGTCTGTGCGCACCTGTCATGAAACTGTATAGAGAGTTCAGTGTCTTGAAAAAAGTGCTGACGTTTCCCGACACTTTCGATGCGGTGCAAAGAACTAAATTAAGACGGTGGGAATTACAGTGGACGTATACCGCGTCTGGAAAAGTGCGTTTTAAAATAACATGCACACCCCCCCTCTGTTCCCTGACATTACGGAAGCCCTGTCAAAGCTTAAACCCACGCACAGAGAGGGATCAAGTTCCGGTGGTTGCAGCACTTCTAAAATCTTCTCAGATATTGCGTTTGCACTCATATCACCGGTGTCTACAAATCCAATTGCTCTTTCTTTTATTGTCCCTGCATGAATGTACCTAATACACACAGCGACCAGTTCACGCTTTCCTTATATTCGTCCGCTAATATGGCATAGTAGGTGGCGGGTGATTCACGCAGCTCTGCTTTTATCTTGCGCAACAGTAATGAGGCAGCAGATTCTAGCAATTCGTTCTGAATTTTTGCACTCATGAGCGTTGCATTTTTAGGCATTTGTTGAAGGCGACTTTGAATTTCTGGGTCGTATTTGGAAATTAATTTAAACAATTCTAAAAAATTTCCCTTGTTTAGTGCTTCTGCTTCCTCGCTTTCTTTGTGTCCACGTAATGACAGTTCTTGTTTTGCACAGAACATGACAATGTCCAGAACCAACTTTACGTGATCACGATTTCCTTCCACAAATGAGTGGTCCATTGCCTCAGGGTTTAGTTGGTCTAGAACAGTCCCCCGACCTTGCAGGCTTGCTCTGTAACCCTCAAATTTACCAAGTGCAATACAATGGGGTTTGCTAGCCTGATGTTTCGAGCATGCCTGGCGGAGGTGCTTCCAATCTACAAACCCGCTTCGAAAAAACGTGTTTTCCATATGGGGCTCGGGGAAATGCCTACACATTTTACAGAAAACAGCGTTCCTTGCTGAGCTGTATTCAAGCCACTTAAATTCTTCATACCACTTATGGGAAAAAGAACGTAATTTTCCTGAAATGTTGGTTGTGGGGAACACTAATTTAGGCTGTGAGGGTGGCTCATCCACAGCAGACAAATCTGACGGTGGCATGGTCAAGGGAATCGTCTCACCGTCGTCAGAGGGGGGAGGAGAAGCTGCCTGCAACGGAGAAGCTGTAGCCTCCTCTGTCATTCTCTCCGGCGGTATCTCACTCTCATCGGGCGGCTCAGTCGGTGCTGGAGCAGGTGTGCTTTCCTCCTCCTCCATCCGTGGCTTTTTTAAAACGCGGAAGATTGAACTTTGTTTCGCCATTCCATAAGTTATGGCTAACTGTTGGCTATTGGCTAGTTAGCAGCCAGCGTGATTGGGTGGGCCTGGGCTTGAAATGGGTGGTCCTGTGACAGGCCAGGCCCACCCGTGGTTACGCCCCTGGGTGTAATCTTAATGCTTTTGAAAAATATTTTTTTAAGGGCAGTTAACCCTCTTGACTACTCTTTTTTTTTTTTAAAAAATTTTAAAAAGCAAAATTGATCCAGTAAGCTTGATACAATTAGTACTTTGTAGATATTGTGTTTAAAATCATTTTTTTCATTATTGATATAAACTGAACATTTTCAGCCATATTTCTGTGCTAAATTCCCCTGCTCTCCCAATCACATTAGCTATGTTTACATGCAGTTCTGACTAATCAAAATGATTAACCCTCATATGAACACTTAAATTGGAAGAGAGTAATCTGATTGAGCTCTATCTATCCGATGGATATAGGTGCACACCTTTTGATGACCTGTTAACTTGTCATATAAACAGTTGAGTCTGACTACTTCCTAGATCAGTATTATTGTGCACTTCTTGCACATAAACACAGTGTAGACAAGCAACAACAAACATGGCAGGTTGTGGTAAGAACTCGTCTGTGAGAATGTGGATCATACAGACCAATTTCAGTGCTGAATATTGATTACAAATTATATACAGCCATCTTTGCCAAAAGACTGGAAAAGATCCTTCCCCAGCTTATACATAATGACTAGACTGGGTTTATCCCACAAAGACAAGCTCACGATAATATTAGACGATCGTTGCACATATTAAACCATATCCAACATAATAAATTGGAAGCCCTCTTAGTCTGGATGCTGAGAAGGCTTTTGATTCAGTGAGTTGGCTGTTCTTATACAACGTTTTTGAAAAATTTGGCCTCTTCAAAAACTTTGTAAAGGGCATCCGTACGTTATCTAATAAACCATTAGCCCGAATTGAAATAAATGGGTACCTTTCAGACACTATTATATTAGAGCGTGATTGGAGATAAGGGTGCCCAATCTCACCGTTACTCTTTGCGATTTATATTGAGCCTCTTGCACAGTGGATAAGGCAGACTGAAAGCATCAAAGGCATCTGCATAAATGGAGAAGACCACAAACTGGCATTGTACGCTGATGATATTTTGATTTATTTAGTAAACCCCCGAACTCATTTTCTGAATTAATGAAACTCCTAGAAACATTTGGTAGATATGCAGAATACAAACCAAATGTAAAGAAAACGCAAATTTTGGCTTTTAATTATACACCCTCAAAACACCTTAGGGAAAAATTTCACCTTAATTGGAATCAGAACTCATTGAAATATTTAGGAATATACTTACCGAAAAAAAATCTCAACACTGGCAGAAATAAATTATGGTCTCCTCTTAAAAAAAATTAAAGACGACATACACAGATGGAATGCTGTCTCTTTCCTTGGTCTCAGTCATCGAATTGATTCTGTAAAGATGAACATCCTTCCACAATATCTCTATTTATTTCAAGCACTTCCTGTAGAAATGTCTTCAAAACAATTCTCCGAATTGAATAAGATCATTTCCAGATTTATTTGGCAGGGAAAAAAACCCAGGGTTAAACTCAAAACTCATCTACCATGTTTCCAGGATTATTTTTATGCAGCTCAGACTAAACCCTTGATCAACATATGTAACCCAACATTTCATGCCAGGTGGAAAGATATTGAACTCTCTATTATGAATGATCCTCCAATTCATGCAGTATTGGCTCACAAAAATTTAGGAAGGTTTATAGATAAGGCGCAAAATCCATGGGTTAATGCCCAACTAAAAATCTGGAATATGATAAGAGAAGAATTTAAACCGGGCCATACATTACAAATAATTCAATGGTGTGCCTATGATCCTGAGTTCAAGCCTAATAAAATGGATTATAGATTTAAGTCCTGGATTTCAAAAGGAATAACAACATTCTATTTCCTAACAGAAAAGGGACACTTAAAAGACTTTGAAAAGTTGAGGAAAGAATATGATCTTGAAAAATCTGATTTTTATACGTATCTCCAGATACGTAATCATTTTGAACATAACATTAAAGATAAGACAGACTTTAATGATCCTATATTGAGGATATTTATTGGTGCCTATCAAAAAGACTCAAATAGGGTTGTTGTCTCGAGATTTATAAAGGCCTTATGACAAAAAAATCCCACTCCACAGAATACATCAAAGAAAAATGAGAAAAAGAAGGCAACTTTACAATATCAAATGAGGATAGGCTTGATGTATGTAAATTCCATTGGGAATGCACCAACTCACACATACAGTGCATCCGGAAAGTATTCACAACCCTTCACTTTCCCCACATTTTGTTATGTTACAGCCTTATTCAAAAATGGATTGAATTCCTTTTTTTCTCATCAATCTACATACAATACCCCATAATGACAAAGCGAAAAAAGGTTTTGTACAAATTTTTGCAAATTTATTAAAAATAAAAAACTGAAATATTGCATGTACATAAGTATTCACACCCTTTATTCAGTACTTGGTTGAGGCACCCTTGGCAGCGATTACAGCCTCAAGTCTTCTTGGGTATGAAGCTACAAGCTTGGCACACCTATATTTGGGGTATTTCTCCCATTCTTCTCTGCAGATCCTTTCGAGCTCTGTGAGGTTAGATGGGGAGCATCGCTGCACAGCTATTTTCAGGTCTTTCCAGAGATGTGCAATGGTGTTCAAATCTGGGCTCTAGCTTGGCCACTCAAGGACATTCACAGACTTGTCCCGAAGCCACTCCTTCGTTGTCTTGGCTGTGTGCTTAGGGTCGTTGTCGTGTTGAACGGTAAACCTTCACCCCAGTCTGAGGTCCTGAGCGCTCTGGAGCAGGTTTTCATCAAAGATCTCTCTGTACTTTGCTCCATTCATCTTTCCCTCGATCCTGACTAGTCTCCCAGTTCCTGCCGCTGAAAAACATCCCCACAGCATGATGCTGCCACCACCATGCTTCACTGTAGGGATGGTATTAGCAAGGTGATGAGAGATGCCTGGTTTCCTCCAGACGTGACGTTTGGCATTCAGGCCAAAGAGTTCAATCTTGGTTTCATCAGACCAGAGAATCTTGTTTCTCATGGTCTGAGAGTCCTTTAGTTGCTTTCTGGCAAACTCCAAGCAGGCTGTCATGTGCCTTTTACTGAGCAGAGGCTTCCGTCTGGCCACTCTACCATAAAGGCCTGATTGGTGGAGTGCTGCAGAGGTGGTTGTCCTTCTGGAAGGTTCTCCCATCTCCACAGAGGAACACTGGAGCTCTGTCAGAGTGACCATCGGGTTCTTGGTCACCTCCCTGACCAAGGCCCTTCTCCCCCGATTGCTCAGTTTGGCTGGGCGGCTAGCTCTAGGAAGAGTCCTGGTGGATCCAAACTTCTTCCATTTACGAATGATGGAGACCACTGTGCTCTTCGGAACCTTCAAAGCTGTAGAAATTTTTTTGTACCCTTCCCCAGATCTGTGCCTCGATACAATCCTGTCTCGGAGGTCCACAGACTATTCCTTTGACTTAATGGCTTGGTTTCTGCTCTGACATGCACTGTCAACAGTGGGACCTTATATAGACAGGTGTGTGCCTTTCCAAATCATGTCCAATCAATTGAATTTACTACGGGTGGACTCCAATCAAGATGTAGAAACATCTCAAGGATGATCAGTGGAAACAGGATGAACCTGAGCTCAATTCTGAGTGTCATAGCAGAGGGTGTGAATACTTATGTACATGCAATATTTCAGTTTTTGATTTTTAATAAATTTGCAAAAATTTCTACAAAACCTTTTTCACTTTGTCATTATGGGGTATTGTGTGTAGATTGATGAGAAAAAATTACTTTAATCCATTTTGGAATAAGACTGTAACATAACAAAATGTGGGGAAAGTGAAGGGGTGTGAATACTTTCCGGATGCACTGTATGGCGGGAGTTTGGGTGGAAGTGTTTTAGTCGATTTTTTTATTACACCAAAACAGAAAGCACATATTGATGGGGGGGACACCAAATGTTGGAGACAGTGTGGACTTCAGGAAGCCAACCACTGGCACATATTCTGGGAGTGCCCCATGAAAAGACGTTTCTGGGCAGATCTTCACAAAGCATTGAAAAGCATACTTAATAATGATCTGCCTGTGCAATTTTCCACAATATTCTTAGGAAATGCCTATTTCCAGGCAGGACGGCCAGATGAATATTTATTTGGTATTTTGACATGTGCTGGTAAAAAAGCACTCACAAGACATTGGTTACTTCCTGAACCCCCCACAATACAGGAGTGGATAGATATAGTAAATGACATTTATGTTATGTAAAAGATTACTTTTTCCCTCTGTCTTCAGAAAAAGAAGTTTGTTAAATTCTGGACCAAGTGGGTCAAATATGCGAGGCCCTTAAGGCCAGATTTTGTGGAGATATTGAATTAATTAAGATTTTAATACACCCTCTCTCTACCCTCACACTCCTTTTCCCTACCATGCATTGGGAACCTTCACACTCACCCTACCACAAACTGTGAATCCTCATATCCCCTCTCTCCTGTATAGTCTTATGTACACACTTTACCTCTCCCAAATTGTATAAAGTTCTTAAAGTTTGCCTTTTTATATATATATATATATATATATATATATATATATATATATATATATATATATATTACTTGTAATTTAAAAAAAAACCTGAATGGCAGAAGAAAATGAAACTGTTATTGTTTTGATATACATTTTTTAATATATACAGCTGTGAACTCGTCTGTGGAAAGGACAAACTTTACGCGCTGACTTCAACATAGCCTAACTTAATACCATAGCCTATTTCTGTAGATAGAGGAGGTACAGTTACCCTTCCTTGCCAAACAAGTTATGATATAAATTGGTGAGTTTGGGGTGACATCTGTTTTTTTTTTTATCTCATTTAATATTGGTGTGTCTACTTCTGAATTGACAGGACTTGCTGTGGTAACTTGACGCTGGATGCTACTCTTAGCGTGGGCAGAAGTTATGTTCGGACTATGTATATTGCACATATAGATGGATACTTTGAACAGATCACCATGTTTGGTGTACATATAAACAGTTCATTTGGAGTCTTCAGTCGGATAGAATTTATTTGGATATATGAAAATCTCTGTATGTAAATGAATGTACTCTTAGTTTTGTCCTCTCCCTGACTCCTTTGTTACCCTCACTCCCCTCTTGAAATAATTTCTTCTCCACATCACCCCTTCCTATCCATCTTCCTTCTCTTTTTCACCTGAGTAAACCGCCCCCCTTGCAGCTTTGACAATATCCTGCCCCCTTCAACAATCATTATTTCACCATCACAAATGTGTTTGTTGGCCTTTTATCCTGCCAGCATTTCATCCTTTTTTTTCTTTTTTTGTTACTGCCCCTGTCCCCAGGTTCCTACACCATTCAGGGGCGCAGGGTACGAGTGTACCAGCCTGAATTTGAGGAGTGCTGGGCCATAGGGCTGGTCTCTCAGCATGACCCAGTCTCTCACATCATGGAGATCACCATGGACAAGGTAGCTGATACTCATATTCTGAATTCCAGCTTAAGTGTTGATGTCACCCAATAAGCTGAAAATTTTGAAAGAAATTTATAGATTTGTACATTTCTTTTGTACACTTTCTTTTGCCATTTTCCTTTTTTGTCGTAGGGAGATGAAAATCAGGTGGTAGATCCTCGTGTGATACATGTGATGCTGACAGAAGAGGAAGTAAGGATTTTATTTTTAATCATAAACCTGATCAATTGATAAATTCTCAATGTTGATATATTATTTGAATTTCACAATTGTAGAAAGATTTTATTTTCGTCAAACTGATGATGCACTGTCGCTCCTCTTGACCAATTCTAACCCCTCAGCTTGGAAAGAATGGGCGTCGCAGGAAGGAAAGTGAAACGGCAAAAAGTGATAATGGGCGCAGGCGTAGGACTGCCTCTGAGGGTGAGGAAGACATGAACTTAAAACGCTTCAAAGCTGCGGGTGAGGTTGGGGCTGATGGACAGAATTGCAGCGATGCTAACAAAGCGTCTGTGGAAGGACTGGTGATGTGGGGTGGAGAGCCAGGTGGAGAGGACCGGGTCAGCAGCACCACCAAAAATGGCAGCTCTTCAGAAGGGGCCTGTCCTCAGGCCAGAGGGTCATTGTCCCCTAACACTGCACCCTCAGTCCAAATGGACCAATCAAACGCTCTTCTGTCTCGATATCCTGCCCATGTCAAGGAAAATGGGCGCACAATTTCCACTCAAGGAGCGGCGGACTCAACCACCCCTGTCTCTCATACCCCCACTCCTCCTCCCCTGAAACCAGCCCCCTCCCCATTCTCTAACACATCTTTCCCCTCACTTGGCCAAATGCCAAACCTAGTCCCTGGAGCCCCAGCTTCCAAGGCCTCCCCAGTACCCCAGCCAGACAGAGAGGAGCCCTCCCAGTTAGCCTACCCTAGAACAGCTGCTCTCGTATCCCCAGGGCCTGTCACCATTTCTTCGTCCTCACACGGCAGTGGTCCCAATGTGGCTCTTTCTGCCTCTGTAGGCTTCAACCCAAAAACATCTGCCTGGGGAAACCAAAATGAGGTAAGATAATCAATATGTTCATCACTACTACAGCAGAGTGTCATAAAATATCAGTGTGTTGACCTTGTTAGTATAGTGTTTTCTGTTTTGCTTGGATTGCACCATGATGCAGCAAGATTTTATATTACTGTGACTGATGTGTTGTATGCACACTGTTTTGTGTCTCAGGGCTCGAAAGCGTCATCAGGGTTTCGTGTGCCCCAAGCCATACCGGCTGCTACTCCAGTATTTGGAGATGTTAGCTCCCAGACTAACGGAGCCACTCCAACCACGGCCTCCCCGGACTCTTCCAGGCCCTTTGGGTTTGGGTTTGGAGGAGCCAAAAATGAGGCACACTCACAGCAAGACCAGAACTTGTTTTTCCAATGCATGACTCAGAACCATGGTACTAACCAGAGCCCAGTTGGTCAGACCCAGTCCAAGGACACCAACTACTTTACTGCTGTGTCAGAGAGTCTTAATAAGGAACCCCCAAGCCTGTTCAAGCCTGCTGCTCCCACTGAGGGGCTAAAAAAACCTGTGGTGGCCCCAACTTCTGTTGGGCTTTTTGGATCAGCACCGGTCTCAGCTCTGCCATCGCACAAAGAACAACCTAAAGTGCCTGAGAGCCATTCAACAGGTAACGGTGTGCACAGCAAGCCTTTTGGAGGAGACAAAGCTTCACCGGCCTTCCAAGGTGCAAGTGGGTCTGGAGTAAATAGAAATTCTGTCCTTGGGTCTGGAGCTCTGGCTCCAGCAACTGCAGGGCAAGCTGCTGCTAAGAGAAGTGGCAGTAATGGAGCTTCCTCAGGAAGCCATGGGCTGCTTTCTGGGGCCATGTCACCAGAGAGCCACAAGAACCTGTTCCTCCAGGCCTCCAAAGAGCCCTCAAACCCCTTCCTGGCATATGGGGACAAGACTCCCCACACCTCCTTTGCTGGCCTCTCCGGGGCCGAGCCAGAGACTGTGGGCTCTCCTTCAGACAGCAAGCCAAACTTGTTTACTATGGCAGAGCCGCCCAAAGGGATTCTGTCTTCCCCTTTTGCTGCCCTCTCAGCTGCTGCTTCCCCCAGCTCTTCCTCTCCAGTCCCTGCCTTCACTCAGAGGTCACACAGTGAAGTGCTTATGCCAAAGGAAGACCAAGATGGGGAAGAGAGACCTACCTCCACAACCAGCTTACCCCTGTTTGGAAACACAGGGCCTAGTGGAGCTGAAGAAGAGCCCGTGTCTTTTGAACAGAGCCAGACCCAAAAGTTCACCCTGGAGGAAAGGGGTCAGGCCTCCAAGCGTGACTCTGACTCTAGCACCAACAGTGACCTGTCAGATCTGAGTGAGAATGAGGAGGGCCCGGAGAGAGGACAGGACCCAGGAGGACCACAAGGCCCTGGCAAAGATAGTATCTTGCAACACAAAGCTAAAGTCTCTGGTGCTGTCAAGGGCCGGCCACGCAATAAACCCTTCAAAGGTAAACCGTGGACTAATCCATACATGCTCTTTGCTGTTGTGTTGGTACAGAGCCAAACAATGGATCATAGTACAAGTGAGTTAACGGTGTGTTGTGTATCCTACAGTTGGCCAGTCAGTGTTAAAAGACCTAACGAAGGTGCGTCGTCTGAAGCAGTCTGGTGAGTCCTTCCTCCAAGATGGCTCATGTATCAACGTGGCCCCTCATCTGCACAAGTGCCGAGAGTGTCGTCTGGAGCGCTACCGTAAATACCGGGATGAAGACACAGATGATGATGATGATCCTAATGTGGCCTGTCGCTTCTTCCACTTCCGCAGGTGTGCATTTTTAATGAGGGGGGCATTGTTTCCCCTAGAATATCAGGTGCGGTGGTAGGCTTCCTAAACTACAGCTGCCATTGTGTTGGTGGTATGGAGAATGACTTGTTTATTGCCCCCCCCCCCCCCCCGCTTGGTGGGGTGGTAGATCAACTTAGTGAGGTGGTTCACCCTGCCAAAGCAATGGTAGGGGAAACAATGGGTGAAACAGTTAGGGTATTTGTACCATAACTGTTTGTTACAGGCCTAGTACAAAGACCACGATGCGTATCGTGTTCTTTGTATTAAGGCACTAGGAGCCCAGAAGTGTTTTTACGTGAATGTAAGATGTAGGTGTTCATTTCTGACTAAGCTGTAGCTTATAAATGATTTTATTTTTTTCTCTAGGCTATCTGTGGGAAGTATTCTGTAGAACAAACCTCCAAAACTGTGAAGACACCATATATAATTATGCACTGCTGCCCGGGAAACAAAGTAATCGGTGCTTAAAGAGTAACTAACCATTGACCATTTTATTGAGTTTGCTGACATCTACAGGTTAAAAACCATTTAAAGCTTTAAAAAAAAATGCCAGGATGGTCTCGTCACTGTGATTTAACCATAGCAGGATAAACACAGTTGCAGCTAATAGAATTAATAATGGATCTGTTGGATGTAGGTGTGCCAGAAAACCAGTATTGGTTGACAGTGCTATTGACAATTGTTAATGCTGGCTTTGCTGGTCTGTTTGTATGTTATTGTTGCTAGGTCTGGCACTCCTTAATCAAACGGACCTATTATTAATTTTAGTAGCTGCAGCTGTGTTTATCCTGCTATGCCAACTTTACAGAGTACTAAGACCAGTCCTATCTGCCTATCTTGATCAAACTGGATGCGTTTGTGGTAGTGAGAGGCATGTGCTGTTGCTAGGCAGCCACATAGTTGCTGTTCAATCACTTGTGTGCTAGCATTAGCGATAAGTGAATTAGCTAACCAACTCTACCCATTCGACTTATTACTTCTTATTATTGTTAAACAAGATATCTTTTATTACCTATGCTACTATTTGTTTTTCTAAAATCTGGCGAGGAAGAGAGCATTTGCTTTAACTCTTTCAGGAAGTGAAAGTCTGTTAACCAAGCCAACCCAGAGGTCAATCTGAGTTTTCTTTGTTGTAAACAGTTCAGCTGAGAACTGGTCCTCTGATCAGACAGCAGAGAAAAAGTCGCTGTGATGTAGGACGTTTTTCTGCACAGAATTGGAATTTTTTCATAGGGGTGCATGATATATTGGTCAGCTTATCAGCACCAGCCAATAAGTGTTAAAAATGTGTTATTGGTATCAGGACAGCTGTCAAAATTATGCCAGATATGTCACACTGCTAGCTGCGCTTTTTTGATTAACCCCCTGCGGTACACACTGCCACTGCGTAAACACACTACCCTTATTCAAAATGAATGGGTGGACTTGTATTTCTGACGCATTGTCTGATTCTGTCTGAATGCAGCCTTAGGTATCAGGTACTCCTGCCAGTTCTGAGGCAGTGACCTCAGAACTTGGGAGTTGGTCCTTGGGCACTGCATTATAGCTACCCAGTGTGTTTAAAAGTAATAAGATGGATCAAATGCAGGGAATTAATTTCCTCATCTATCTATCTATCTATCTATCTATCTATCTATCTATCTATCTATCTATCTATCTATCTAGCTATCATTCAGTGATTCAAGTAAATTCTTTATGAGACGGTGCAAGACTGTTTCATGCCGTAAGCAGTCATCAGCTACAATGACTGACATCAGCTGTCAATCTGATGATTGCTTACGGCATGAAACAGGCTTGTACCGTCTCATAAAGAATTTATTTGAATCACTGGATTATAATCCAGTGAGTAATACTGACAGCTGATTATTGCTTATGGCATGAAACAAGCTTGTACTATCTCATAAAGAATTTACTTGACTACCTGGATTATATATATATATAAAATGTATGTATAATTACAATCCTGAAGATTGTCGTTTTTAACTTTCTGATCCCTACCAGGCACTGTATAGGTGTTTTAGATACTCAAAAACAAAAAGTTACCATTATGAATGCAGTGCTGTTGTTTCAGCACCTACCCTACCACCACCAAAAAAAAAATGTTGAGAAACTTGGGTTTTAGCTTTTGATGTTTTAGTATTTGTTGGTAAAGGCTTTCTGGGAGGTTAGTTGGCACGTTAGTCCTCAGGGTTTGTGGCATTACATGCAATAATGCTGATGACAGTTTGTACAATCCATACTTGGCAGCATTATCATTATGGATGACGTTTCATAATAGAGTGAGCCTTGCATCTCAACTGTACTTGTACATTAACCTCAATTTATACTCAAACCTGTCATTCTGTTAGGTGTGAGGCTACCACTGGACAACTTGCTACTGCAACATTAGCTAGATTCATGTCATTTCTAGTTTTGTAAGGCAAATTTCAAAAAGCAAAGCTTGAATGAGTGCTAATTCTCACACCAATACAACACAGTGTGCATAAACTGTGATTGTTGTACCTTGGTAATGTGCATACAGTGCTTGATGGCATTAAATCCTTCTTTTTTTTTAAAACCTAATCTATATTGACATGACGCACCAGGTTTGAATACTAGACAAGTATAGGTACATAATGGCACCCAAATTAAATTCCAAACTTCCTAATTAACTTGGACACCTAAGCTGCATAGGCTGCTCAAATTTTATCAGGATATGGGAAACACTGAATAAATTATATCTTTTTTTTTACTGTCCTCCAAATAGCACCTTGCCACTAATCTAACCTTTTATACCCCTGTCCAGGTTGGCATTTACCCGTAAAGGTGTACTGCGTGTGGAGGGATTCTTGAGCCCTCAGCAGAGTGATGCTATGGCCATGGGACTGTGGCTGCCTGCCCCGACTGTTCAGGAGGGTCTTGACCTGGATACATCTAAGTATATCCTGGCCAATGTGGGAGACCAGTTCTGCCAGCTGGTCATGTCTGAGAAAGAGGCTATGATGATGGTGGAGCCTCACCGTAAGTGTCAAGAGAAATTACCTCACCTGGGCCTGTGTTTCCTTTATGTGGAATTTGCTGTGGTGTGGGCCCCCTATCGTTAGAACAAAGCAAACACAATGAAAATCCACCCTTTGTATTTACCTAAAATGAGGATTACAATTGATATCCCAACATAGTGATCATCCATCCATCCATCCATCATCCAAACCGCTCATCCTGCTCTCAGGGTCGCGGGGATGCTGGAGCCTATCCCAGCAGTCATTGGGCGGCAGGTGGGGAGACACCCTGGACAGGCTGCCAGGCCATCACAGGGCCATCACAGGGCCAACACACACACACACACACACACACACACACACACACACACACACACACACACACACACACACACACACACACACACACACACACACATTCACACCTAGGGATAATTTAGTATGGCCGATTCACCTTACCTACATGTCTTTGGACTGTGGGAGGAAACCGGAGCACCCGGAGGAAACCCACGCAGATACAGGGAGAACATGCAAACTCCACACAGAGGACAACCCGGGACGACCCCCAAGGTTGGACTACCCCGGGGCTCGAACCCAGGACCTTCTAGCTGTGAAGCGACCTTCCTAACCACTGCACCACACTGATCAGTACATCATAATATAAATAATATAAGAAGTGTAGTTTCTTAAGTGCAACACCGACTGGGTCTGATCCTGGAATGGACCCAAGTAGAGCCCAAGAACATGCTTACCACCCACTTCTACAAAATTCTATGGGAAACGAGCTTAAGCCAACTCAGGGTTCCCACTCGTCCTGGAAAACCTGGCAATTCAGAGACTAGATTTCCATTCATGAAAAACCTGGAAAATTGACTAAAATGACCAAATATCCTGGAAGAAAATCTATGTTGTCCTGGAAAATTTTAATTGTATTTAGCCCCTCGCTCAGATCCTAATTTTGGGCCCTTCATAAAAAAGAATTTGGGCACCTCTGGATTATAAAATAAACTGTGCTGTATAACAGGTATAATCGCTCCTGGCGTGCAATGTCTCCACCTAGTGGCTGACTATTTTTAAACTCTGGGCATTTTGAGTTTTGACCGTTTGGGGCTGCTGTAGCTGGTCAGTGTGGCGTGTTGAAGCCAGCACATGGTGTTAGCAGTGTGAAGTCAGCAGCTCCACAGAGCAAAATAAATATATGTCTGTTAAGTATGAGCACCCATGCCATTTTATGTTAAGCATGTGAAGTAAAATAGATTTAAGATATTATTATTGCGATTGCGATACTAATTTCTGTTAGCATGTTAATGGTAATTCCCATTATGTTTTTGCATCGAGCTAACGGACTAAGTGCTAGCGTTAGTTAGTGTGTGTGTGCATGTGTGTGTTGTTACGGTTTTGGTCCGTGTGTCTTGGCTGACGCAGTGGAGGACGAAGGCAAAAACTCACATCCACGCAAGTGCTGGGATTTCACAAATGTTTGTCGTTTATAAAAGTGATACTGACATCAAAATCTGAAAATTCCTATTGATAGGCTATGTTCCAAGTTGGAATGTGACCACGGAGAAATTCAGTGGCCAAAACAGCGTGTCTGCGGCCACTCGAGAGAGCTCTGTGATTGACTGTAGATGGTGTCCAATGTCAAATTGTGCCGGTGGATACGTAGACATGAGTCAGTTTGCATATAGGGTGTGTCCGTAGTGAGATGCTATAAAACCACAGAGAAGCTATTCTTTCACCCCACTCCTGCTGGCTATTTGGCTCGAGTTTGTGCTATTTTGCTGAGACTTTATCGATCTTGCTACGACATATTGCTATCTATCTATCTATCGTTCGATCTATCTATATATTATCTATCTACAAACCCCAATTCCAATGAAGTTGGGACGTTGTGTAAAACGTGAATAAAAACGAAATACAATGATTTGCAAATCCTTTTCGACCTATATTCAATTGAATACACCACAAAGACAAGATATTTAATGTTCAAACTGATAAACTTTGTTTTTTGCAAATATTCACTCATTTTGAATTTGATGCCTGCAACATGTTCCAAAGAAGCTGGGACAGGGGCAACAAAAGACTGGGAAAGTTGAGGAATGCTCAAAAAAACACCTGTTTGGAACATTCGACAGGTGAACAGGTTAATTGGAAACGGGTGAGTGTCATGATTGGGTATAAAATGAGCATCCCAGAAAGGCTCAGTCATTCACAAGCAAGGATGGAGCGAGGTTCACCACTTTGTGAACAACTGCGTGAGCAAATAGCCAAACAGTTTAAGAACAACGTTTCTCAACGTACAATTGCAAGGAATTTAGGGATTTCATCATCTACAGTCCATAATATCAAAAGATTCAGAGAATCCGGAGAAATCTCTGCACGTAAGCGGCAAGGCCGAAAACCAACATTGAATGCCTGTGACCTTTGATCCCTCAGGCGGCACTGCATTAAAAACCGACATTCTGTAAAGGATATTACCATGTGGGCTCAGGAACACTTTGGAAAACCATTGTCAGTTAACACAGTTCGTTGCTACATCTACAAGTGCAAGTTAAAACTCTACCGTGCAAAGCGAAAGCCATATATCAACAATACCCAGAAACGCCGCCGGCTTCTCTGGGCCCGAGCTCATCTGAGATGGACTGACGCAAAGTGGAAAAGTGTGCTGTGGTCTGACGAGTCCACATTTCAAATTGTATTTGGAAATCATGGATGTCATGTCCTCCGGGCTTAAAAGGAAAAGGACCATCCAGATTGTTATCAGCGCAAAGTTGAAAAGCCAGCATCTGTGATGGTATGGAGGTGTGTTAGTGCCCATGGCATGGGTAACTTGCACATCTGTGAAGGCACCATTAATGCTGAAAGGTACAGACAGGTTTTGGAGCAACATATGCTGTCATCCAAGCGACGTCTTTTTAAGGGACGTCCCTGCTTATTTCAGCAAGACAATGCCAAGTCACATTCTGCACGTGTTACAACAGCGTGGCTTCGTAGTAAAAGAGTGTGGGTACTGTACTGGCCTGACTGCAGTCCAGACCCGTCTCCCATTGAAAATGTGTGGCGCATTATGAAGCGCAAAATACGACAACGGAGACCCAGGACTGTTGAGCAACTGAAGTCGTACATCAAGCAAGAATGGGAAAGAATTCCACCTACAAAGCTTCAACAATTAGTGTCCTCAGTTCCCAAATGCTTATTGAGTGTTGTTCAAAGGAAAGGTGATGTAACACAGTGGTAAACATGCCCCTGTCCCAGCTTTTTTGGAACGTTTTGCAGACATGAAATTCAAAATGAGTGAATATTTGCAAAAAAACCCAATAAAGTTTATCAGTTTGAACATTAAATATCTTGTCTTTGTAGGGTACTCAATTGAATATAGGTCGAAAAGGATTTGCAAATCATTGTATTCTGTTTTTATTTACGTTTTACACAATGTCCCAACTTCATTGGAATTGGGGTTTGTATCTAACGGTTATTTGTATCACAGAATCCTCCTCCTCAAAACTGTAATCCTCGCAGAGGATCTCCCTCTTGCGATTGCTATCCGACGTTTTTTTGTAAATTAACAAGTGACAAGCGGTACCGAGCCCCACCCACCCAGGAAGACAGTAGCCAATAGCTTTGAATTCTTAAAACCACTCCTATTTTCAGTTATGATTCAAACTCCCAATGTAAAAAAATATGTTCAGAAAGGGCATGTCAGTCTCCCTTTAACTAAACATCAACTTTACCAAGCCCGGTTGTACGGCTACTATTTTTTTTTTTAAATATATTTTTATTCAGATTTTGCCATAGTTACAGGTTATTACCAATATAACCCCACCCACCCCCCTCTCACAACCTGTAACAGCAACAACATAAAATGTACAATACGATAAGATAACAGCACAACAACAAAACAACAGTATATTGACAGTATGAGAGACAAATGAATAAAATAAAACTGGCAAGTTGGCAAATTGCTTGGACCGCATGTTGTCAGCATATAGTCGGTGACAGTAAGATGACTCAGGTGTCTAGGAACATCTCAAATTACGGCCCCTCATCCATAGGAAGCCTCTGCAAGGCATTAAAGAATAATATAAAGGGTTGTCATTTTGTGATGAATTTATCATTTGAACCCCTCAAAGAGTATTTAATTTTCTCCAACTTAGGAAAGAACGTCACATCTTTAAGCCAAGAGGAGGAGGAGGGAGGCAGTGCAGACTTCCAGTTAAGAAGAATTCTGCAACGGGCTAACAGGGTTGTGAAAGCGACAACGTCAGCTTGTTTATGATTTAAAGAAAACAAACCCATGGGGATGACAAAGATGGCTATTAAGGGGCATAGTTGCAGGTCAATTTCAAGGACATCAAAAAATTTTAAAGATTGAATGCCAATAGGGTTGCAATTTGGGGGCGTGAACAAACATGAGGGGTCACATGGGGAGACATGACATCTGTCACAATTGTCACTTACATTCAGATATAGTTTGGATTGTCTGGATTTGGAGAAGTGTACTCTGTGCAAAACTTTGAATTGTATAAGCCCGAGATTGGCAGAGGAGGTGGTAGTTCGCACCCTATCAATCGCCTCATCCCACCATTCTTCATCCAGTTCAACCCCAATTTCTTGTGCCCAAGCAGTCTTTGTCTTGTTCAAAGAACACATATTAAGTGACATGATAATTGAATAGATGTTGGAAATAGCTGCCCTCTGTTGGGGAAGTAAAATTATAAGCTCATCCCACAGTTGTTTGGGAGGGAGAACAGGAAAAGTAGGAATACAGGAGGAGACATAGTGCCTAACCTGGAAATAACGGAAAAGATGAGATGGGGGTAGGGAGAACTTAGAGGCTAGGGTGGGGAAGCTAGAAAAAGTGTCATTTACAAATAGGTTTAGGAATGTCCTTAAACCTTTCCTGTGTCATCCATTAAGGATGGGGAAAATAGGTGATTTCTATCAATAGGGCCTTGAAGGGATGTAGAAAAAAAATCCAAAGTGTCAGTGAAATTGGTACCAAATTTCAATGTGGGGAGTAAGCTTTTTTTTTTTTTTTTGAAAAAAAATATTGATCACCGGCAATTAATAACTAATACCGCTCCTTAAATACTCTTGGCTGGCTCGCCACTAAATGCTTATGTAACAAGTTCTATTTGGGCCAAGATATCTAACCAAGTAATTCTTATCAGGACTCAAGCGGTTAAACAGTCTAGTAAAGGGTTTAAGACTCTAGGGTTGACTCTAGGAGTATAAAAGGCACAGTGACGAGATTTTAGAAAAAAGTAATAAATGCCGGTCTTTTATTATCAATATGATCAATATTCAAATCCCTTCTCAATAAGGTCAAACATATCAAACATATATATAGTACACATTATAATTCCTATGACTAAATCGGTTGCAACCTTGAAAATAAAATAAAAGTCAATAAATGTCCCATCTAGCCGGGTAGTGTGATTTTGGAAAAGAGCTCGTTTGCTTAGCTGTATCCTACACGTTGTTGCAGCCTGGCGTGAATGATGGTACTGCTCCTGGCGCGTGCAGCGTGCAGAGTTGAGAACTTGCTGTCTGAAGATAGCATGCCGGGTGGAGCGCGTGGATGCAGACTCGAGCAAGGGCGCTCGGGCTTGGGGGTCCTGGCTTGCCGTTCAACACTTTGCAAGTCCACAAAAAAAAAAAACCCAACCTGCATATAGCAGGGGTTCCGTTAGGAGTCTTATCTAAATCTCGACTGACAGTGTAACTTCTATATCAATTATAAATCAATTCAGCATCAACTCACGTTACCTCACATGAACCGAATGCTCAAATGAATCAAATGACTCGTTCACTAACGTTACATAGCTACAGCTTAGCTATTAGCATCGTGAGCTAAACATCATTCAAGAGACTCATATCAAATACAGTTAGGGCCATAAGTATTTGGACAGTGACACAATATTTGTAATTTTGCCCCTGTACACCACCACAGTGGATTTAAAATGAAGTAACCAATATGTGATTGAAGTGTAGATTTTCAGCTTTAATTTAAGGGGTTGGACAAAAATATTGCATTAACTGTTCAGGAATTACAGCTAGTTTTATAAATGGTCACCCCATTTTCAGAGGATCAAAAGTAATTGGACACTTGACTAACAAGTGGTTTCATGGGCAAGTAAGACCTTTTCCACCATTATTCCATGACAAATCAAGCAGATAAAAGGTCCAGAGCTCATTCCAAGTATTTACATTTGCATTTGGTAGCTGTTCATCAGAACTCTCAACATGAAGTCCTTAGAGGTGTCAATACTTGTGATGGAGGCCATCATTAGGCTGAAAAAGCAAAGGAAATCCAGCAGATGGATAGTAAACACTTCAGGAGTGGCCAAACCAACATTTTGGTACATTCTTAAAAAGAAAGAATGAACTGGCAAGCTCAGCAAAACCAAAAGGCTTGGAAGACCATGGAACACATCTACAGAGGATGATCGCAGAATTCTTTCCCTAGTGAAGACAAACACATTCACAACATCTAGTGAAGTCAGAAACACTGTTGAGGGGAAGGGGTATCATTGTCCAAGTCTACAACCAAGAGACACCTGCATGAAAATAAATACAGAGGGTTTACGACAAGGTGAAAACCACTGGTGTCACTTAAGAACAGGAAGGCCAGATTAGACTGTTTAAAAACACCTAAAAACCTACCCAGTTCTGGAACAAGGTTCTTTGGACAGATGAAGCATTGATTAACTTGTACCAGAAGGATGGGAAGAGGAAAAGTGTGGAGAACAAAATGAACAGCTCATGATTCTCAGCATACCATATCATCTGTCAGACATGGTGGAGGTAGTGTTATGAAATGGGCATGTATGGTTGCCAGTGGAATTTGGTCATTGGTGTTTACTGATAATGTGACTACTGACAGAAGTAGCAGGATGGATTGTGATGTTTATAAGGATATACCATTTGCTCAGATTTAGTCAAATGTCACAAAACTGAGAGGACGGCGCTTCACACCTCAGATGGATAATGACACAAAACAAGCTGAGAAAGCAACCCAAGGGTCTCTCAAGGCAGAAAAGTGGAATATTCATCAGTGACCAAGTCAGTCACCTGACCTCAACCCAAGTGAGCATGCTTTTCACTTGCTGATGATCAAACTAACGGTCAAAAGACCCACAAACAACCAGCAACCGAAGACAGCTGCCGTTAAGTCTTGGCAGAGCATTTCAAAGGAGGAAACTCAGAATTTGAAGATGTCGATGGGTTCCAGACTTCAGACAGTCGTTGACTGCAAAGGATTTTCCTCTAAACGTTAAATATAATTGTTATAATCACAGTTGTGTTTGTTTGTCCAATTACTTTTGAGCCTCTGAAAATGGGGTGACCCTGTATATCCATGGCTGTAATTCCTGAACAGTTAATGCTATATTTTTAGCCAACCCCTTAAATTAAGGCTGAAAGTCTACTCTTCAATCACATCTCAAACACTTCATGTCAAATCCACTGTGGTGGTGTACAGGGGCAAAATTACAAATACTGTGTAACTGTCCAAATACTTATGGACCTAACTGTATATACAGGGTTCTTGCAGGTTTCAGTAAGTCAAATTTAAGACCTTTTTAAGACATTTTAAGACCATAAAAATTGAAATTTAAGACCTACACGACACATTACCAAAAAAATATTTAAACCAAAGAAATTCTGAAAAAATCATTTTATTTCAATGAATTCAGTCATTGACCTTCCACACCCAACAACGTCTACAACTCAACTGAACGTCTACATCTCAACAGCCGTGTCACGTGTCCAAAATGACAAAATGAAAACAGGCTAAAACAAACTTGGAAGAGAACGTCTTCGCGATTACTGAGTCAGGGAACATCACTCGGAAGAGATCGCTAATCTCACTGTTGCTATTAAACGAATGGTGTTTTGACACCGTGTGAAGTATCCAAAGCACTTCGGCTTTCGACGTGTCAGTCGATCCAAAAGTACCCCGAAGGTAGTTCGACGGAGCAGCGATGACGTTGCGCTGGATATCGGAGGGACCAGGCATTGAGGAGGATGACGGCAGGGGTGCGGCACCAAACTGGCTGATGGGCCGAGTCCGCTGAAGGCATTTTTCGGCTATGCTTCTCCGCTTTGGCGTGTGACTCTAGTGCCTTCACGCCCAGAGTCCCTAATTGAGTAGTTTTTTTTAACAAAGTTTGCAGCGTGCCTCGTACTTGGAGCTGGATACCGCTTGTAACCAGCAGCGGAAATCGCTGTGATCTAGCCACGTCTTGTTGAAAGTACACTTTCCCATTTTCTTCAGTGACGCCAACTTTAACAAACTCTGAGGAGACGCAGACGTATTTCGCGGGCAGGTATTGCATTTATCACGGGATTTGTAGTTTTATCACCGCGTACGTTCCAACACCAATATCCCCTGAATATCCCCCAGAAAGAACTAGAACACACCGAATCAACGTTCTTGAGGGCGGCGCCCTTCAAAGACTTTACTAGCACTCCGCTTTGTACTCGATACTTTTTTGCAACTTTGTAATAAATTTCCGCGGCCAGCACGAGGGTAAATATTTTTTAGACCTGACCAAATTAAATTTAAGACCTCTGATGAAAATCTGGCCGTTTTTAAGACGTTTTAAGGCCTTAAATGTATAGTTCAGAATTTTAGACTTTTTAAGGACCCGCGGGAACCCTGTATATAACTTGGTCTCCGATTGGTTTTTAAATATCTATATGAAATATGAACTTTACTATCATGAAAATGAAATATATCACGAAATCAGTAAAAGAAAACAGTAACGACGCTGCCGTTTCATGAGCTAGCAACACACGAAGCACCCAATATTTTAGCTAGCATGACTTGTGACATGAGGAAAAAATGTAACTCACCAGAGCTTTCGCACGATTAAACTCAGAAAGAAAACAATAAATGGTGGACTGTTCACAGTCGGACACTTCTCCCGTGTTCATACAACAGGTTTTATGAAACAAACTCGAAGTTAAATGGTTATCTTTATCTTAAATCTTTGTCTATGTCTGGAATGACGTCCTCCACCGAGATCTGCTTTGCTGATCAACTCCAGACTGACGCAACATAGGAAAAGTGACCCACATATGTGGTCTGTTGCGCCCTCTATTGGCGATAGGGGGTATTACAATTAAGTAAAATCATGGGAAATAATACGAGGGGATATTAACCCTTTCTATGTAGGGGAAAAATACATGGGTTACACATGCCTTTCACGTTCCATGATAAAAACTTAGTGGAATTAGGCCTATTTGAACTCAAATTTCTACCTGCCCTCTAAACTGTACAATTTGAGTGTGTAGCGGCCCAAGTAATTGCCAGATGACATGAGAAGAGAGAAAAAAAAAAAGAGAAAAAAAACATACACACCCTGCAGACAAGTAGCAACAACAACCAACCACACACCCACCCCTCCCCCATACCCAGCTCCCCATCTCCAAACGATGGCGACAGCAGGTAAACTGCTCTTGTAGCTTCAGTGCACACCACCTAACTATAGTACTATACCATAGCACCAACAACTCCGCAGCTCAATTGTATGAGTACAGAGAACGTAAGAAAGTAAACATAAGGATGGTTCACCTTTAAGAAAGTTGGTATTAAAAATATCATACATACATATACACACACATACATACATATATGCACAAACACACACACACATATAAGTGCCGGGCAACGATTAATTTTTTTAATCGCGACTACTCGCATATTTTATGCGATTAATCGCGATTAATCACATTGTTATGTGCAAAATTCAATAATGAATTCAAAAGTAGTGTATTGCACACTTTTATTTTAAAAGTACTGCTATATGAACAAAAGTGCAATAACATTTGATTTGCAAACACTAACAAATAAGGTGCTATATGAACCTGGGCCCAGGGGAGAATCAGTCTGCTGACTCGACTCTCACCTGGACCCAGCCCACGCCTAACCCACTCCCTCCCCCCAGTCTGCCACAACTGCATTTATCCATCCATTCCTCCGACTTTACATTTTCTTACTCCTCTTCACCAAGCCAGTTGCTAAGACACACAAGGTCATTTACATTTTCAGATGATAAAGAAACTCTCTTCTGTACAATATGACCAGCAAGAGAAAACAACCTTTCACAGGGTACGGATGTTGCAGGTGTGGCCAAGTACTTCTGTGCAATGGAGGCCAGCCTGCTGTGTGAGCCTGCATGTTTGGACCACCACTCTAATGACGCACACAGTTCTCAACTGAGTCTTCCTCCTGTTCAGAATCAGACTCTGATGAAGCAGCCAATAGGGCTAACTTTTCTTTGGTGACTCAGATGTTGTTGCTTCCACAGGTTTCTCTGCAACAACCCTCTGTTCCTTGAGTAAGTTGGTGACAGGCCCACACCTCACCCCTCTCAGCTCTGGGTATACACTTGAGGTCCTTGAATCTTGGGTCCAATGCGGTAGCAATCTTTAGATATGCAATGTTGGCATTTTCCTTGCGTGTCTCCATGTCTGTTCTGAATGTAGACTTGAATTTGACCACGTAGGCAGGGTCATCATCTGAGCTCTCCATCACCCGAGAGAGATGGCAAAAAGCAGGCAGAACCACAGAGCATGAAACATACTTTTCTCTTCCCAGAAGTTCAGTCACATACATGCAAAAAAAAAAATCAAACCCATTTCAGTCAAAATGTATTGCATTCACTTACTAAAATTTCCTCTACATATTCATGCTATATTTACACACACATACAGACACTATTTCTCTCTCACACGCACTCAGACAGGACAGGACGTAAAATATACCTGCAGGGCTCCAGTAGCGTTTCCAACCTCCGTAGTTTGTCCATTTCAGCTGTAGTTGGCATGGCAATCTTGGTGTTGTGTGTGGTGAGGACATCCCTCAGTGGCTGTTCGTTTCTGCGGACACTTTTTATCACGTCCAGAGTCGAATTCCATCTGGTTGGAATGTCTTGTATAAGCGACTCCTTCTTTTGTCCATGTTCAATTTGTTGTTGTTCTAATTCTGCAGCACTTGCTGGACTGTGTTTAAAGTGGCCCACAACTTTTCTACATTTGGCCAGGACATTGTCAAACGCACTGTTCTGCAGAGATACTGTGACAGAATGCTGGAGACTGTGCGCGACGCAGGGAACGTGTTCAAAAGGCAGATGTCTCGCAGCAGCGATCATATTTCTTGCACTATCTGTGCGAAGTGTGCTGACTTTATTTGAAATGTTCCACTGCTGTGGAACATGAATAAAATGTCCCGCGCACGTTTCAGCAAATTGTCTGTCTTCTGTTTTCATTACAGTCGGAGCATGTGAATGCAGCTCCCACTGTTCATCAATATAATGCACTGTAACTCCGAGGTAATTATGGTACCGAGCGATGTCCAATAGTCTCCAGTGAGAGCAACAGTTGGTGCACGTTGTAACACCGTCGCTTTTATAGTCCGCTCCTTTTCGTACAACTCGTGTATTCTTCTCGTAATGGTGCGTCTTGAGGGAGGCTCATACGTGCCATCATTCGTTGCGATCCTAAGAATATTCCTCAGACCGACATCTTCCACAATACTAACCGGCCTGCAGTTTGTAGCTATCCACTTCGCTGGGGCATCGGTTAGCTTGTCTTGCTTCTTTTTATCTATACTTCTCCCAAACGTATCTAACGTAGTCTGCCAAAGCCTCCCTTTGGTAGGTGATTTGCTGGCATCAACGGTGTGTTTTGCATTTAGGTGATAATTCAGACTCGAAGTTCTCCGGTGATAGGAAAATTCAACATTACAGTAGTTACAAATAACTTTCGTTCTATCAACTCCGCCGTCTGGAATTGATTTAAAATGAAAATGTCTGTGTAATAGTTCATTACCTTTCTCCTTTTTTTTTCTCTCCACGCCAATTCTTTTCTGTTCCGGTTCATGTGAGCGCTGCAGCAGTCTTAGGCCCACCCCAAATGCTCTCATTTGCCCACCCCAAGCCAATACTGATCAACATCCCACCCCTCCTGTGACCCATGGTTTGTCTGTATGTGTATTCAGAGCCAGTGAGCAACAGACTTTCAAAATAATAATAATAAAAAAAACTGCGTTAATCCGCGATAAAATAATTGTCGATGTTAACGCAATAATAACGCGTTAACTTGCCCAGCCCTAATATATATACACACACACACACACACACACACACACACACAAACAAACACCTACATAGAAAATAAAAAAATCTTCCTTTGACAGCGGTCGATCAGCTGCTTCTCCTCGATCGCACGTTGGTGAGTAGCTGAGCAACAGTCTCTGGGTCGCGGGCCCTCCCTTCCCTCTGGAACTCCTATTACGCAGATATTGTTCCTATGTAGCCGTCCCTCCATGTCCTCACATTTGTCCGACAGTCTAGTAGTTTCGGCCGTGAGGTGAGCCACCTCGGTTTGCAACTGGGAGATATCGTCAGTGTTGGGATGTGTCTTTTTCCACTTCTGAAATGGTTTCACTATGTCCCATCACTGTAGCCCTTATAGTCGTTATTGCTGTCTGTGTGTCCCTGTTCATTGTGGAGATTTCATTTTTTAGATCAGCTGTAACTTTCGTAATTCGATCGTCAATCATGGCACAATTGTCTTTCTTGTTTTGGGCCATTTCCTCACCAAGTGTCTTGAGGCCAGCAAGCACTTTGTAGGCTGGAACGCTATTTTCTTTTCCGTAGTCCTTGCTAGGCGAGCTCGAGGCTTCCCCCGGGCCTTTTTCCACCATCATGGTTTTTCTTATATTAGTCTTCATCATTGTTGAAAATCGGCCCCTTAAGTCACAACTGTTGTTATGCGTATGAGATCAGAGATTAATTTGGAAGCTGGTTGGATTTAAACTTGTTTAAAAGTGATTTTAGAGGTAAACTGCAGAGCTATTGGGAAGTGCGACTAGTCCCTCATTGCATGTGCCGGAAGTAAAAAAAAAAAAGGTACGGCTACTATTTTATCATACATGAACAAACAGAGGCCACATGTAACCTAAACGTTACTGTTTAGTTGAGAGGCAAAATAAACAGGAGCTTGGCGATGTCTGTCTGTTCATTAGTGCGTGCGCTGCTCAACCGATTCAAGGCAGGTTGGTGCTAGAATGCATCATCCGGAGGGCGGTGGGAGGGAACTCTGCTGCACGTCATCAAATGTTCAGCGGAATCACGGATTATGTTGCTAGCTAGCATTGTTTAACGCTAGCTTTATATATATTTAACTGTTTTTTACAATCCACGTTGACATAGAGTTGGTTAGTAAAGGTGCGAGGGCAGAAGGCCCGAGCTGCGTCTAAGAAGCGAGGCCCGAAGGCCCGAGCTGCGTCTAATGTCAATCTACTGTTTCCCACTGTTCCTAAACTGAACTAGCCCCTACCCAATCATAAGATGGTTGATTCCGCTGTGAGCATTTGATGACGTGCAGTGGAGTTCCCTCCCACCTCCCTCTGGATGATGCATTCTAGCACCAACCTTCAAGGCAGAAACAAAGGCGCTGTCTAATGACGTCACTCCTCAGTGACACAGTACACCCCTGTCGTAAAGGTACATTTCACAGTTTCGACTGTTACAGTGTGTGTGTGTGTGTGTGTGTGTGTGTGTGTGTGTGTGTACCGAAAATGTACAGATTATGCAACAGTTTCTTCCAATTTAGTTTTTTGCACTTAACTGTATGTGAAACTTTGCCATGGCAGTGGCAGAGCGGGCCATCGAGATTTGGCCATCTGTTCAAAGATTTGTTGAAAGCTACAAGAAACTCCCAACGAGCAAGGTGCCAACGTCAGCATCGTATGTCGTGGTCAGAGAGGCTGTTGGTGACCCCCTTTTTGAAGCCAAACTACAGTTTTTTGCCTGCGAGGCAAGGCAGCTCAAACCATTTCTTGAAGCTTTTCAAACCGATGACCCTATGGTGCCTTTTTTGGCGAAAGAGCTTCAGTCCATTCTGTGGAGCTTGCTTTCATGTTTCATGAAGAGGGAAGTTCTCGAGAACATCAAGACACCCCTCCAATTGCTCAAAATTGATGTACTTGACAGAGCACTGCATGTGCCACTAAAAGAGGTTGACATGGGCTTTGCCACCAAACAAGCTCTGAACAAAGCCTCTGAGAAGCTCCATGAAAATCAACTGCTGGGCCAGCAGTTCAGGAAAGAATATGTTGCCTTCCTCTCTGCAGCCGCAAGGAACTGCTGAACAAATGCCCACTGAATTATGCTGCTGTAAGACACATGAGTTCCCTTGATCCAGTCACCATGATCAGTGAAGAGAAGAGTGCCATATCCAAGTTTGAAAAGCTCCTACAGCTGCTTCTGAATGCCAAAATGGCATACTGCACAGGACTGTGACCAAATCCTCAGTGAGTACAAAATGTTCCTGACTGGGATGGTTCAACACCACAAAGAAGAATTCCAGGAGTTTGTCTACAGAAGTAGCTCCTGCCGTGTAGACACGTTTCTAGGAAGATTTGCAGATGGTAAAGCAGAGTATGTAAATCTGTGGAAGCTACTGAAAGGCCTATTCACACTGTCACATGGGCAAGCAGCAGTTGAAAGAGGATTCTTGGTTAACAAGGACATGCTGGTTGGAAACCTGAAAGCGAGGACTCTCGCATCACTACGCCTAATCAAAGATTATGTGACTGGTGGCTCATTGGAAGGAGTACTACCAAGACCCCTCATGCAGCATTGCAAAAATGCCAGAATGAGATATTTTCAGTACCTGGAGGATGAAAACAAGATGAAAGAATAATCTTCAAATGACAAGAAAAGAAAAGAGCTCAGCTTGACAAAAGTGGCCCCCTAGAGACAGAAAATAATAGCTAGCATCGAAGCAATGCAACAAGAGGCAGATATAATGGCAGAGAAGGCTGAAAGAGAGCAGGACTTCACATTGCTCACAAAGTCTAATGCCTACCACAAAAGTTTGACAGAGAAAAAGAAAGAAGTGACCGTTCTGGATGCAACTTTGTCAGACCTTAAAGAAAGACTTCAAAGGCAGAGGTGGACCAACCCCAGCATTGTTCCTAGAGCTACACCAGACATCTTTTCAGTAGGTTATGTTGCGTTTTCAATTCTTTTTTCTTCTTCTTTTTTTTAAGCTCGTTCTGGCATTCAGGCTATTTTAAGTTGGACTTTCATTTTAAATTTCACTCTGTTTAGCTCTGGGATTTAGCTGCACAGCTCTGCTGTTAGTCAAGCCATTCTAATGGCTCATGCTGTTGACGTCAAGACTACAAGGATTTCAGATGGACCTATTTAACTGCTTGTTTTCTCAAGGTTTAGATTATTTTATAATTGTCTTTAAATTTAAATTCTAGACCTATGAAAAGTTCTGCTGTATGAAGCACTTTAATTTCAGTAAAGCTTACTTGTTAAATTTTAACTCTTTGAGTTGTGCTGTTTTTGTTGTTGTTGTGTGTCAGTGGTTGTTTGACAAAAGTAAATTTAACTTAAACTGAAATTAAGATTTTATGCATCAACATCAATATAGCTATAGGGGTGCATACAACCCTTTAAAATACTACCTGTTAAACAATGCTTTGACAATAACACACAACACAGTGTACATTATGGTGTGATTTGTTACTTTATTGCATTTTGAAATTGTTGCAGAGGTAGAACTTAGTCAATTTTTGTCCAAGTTTGAAGTTCATATGAGGGACCTGGAGTATAAGCCAGTGTTTGGGGTTAGTATTGTAACTGCCACAATTCAAGTAAGTGTAACACAGCACATGTTAATGTTTGTTTGTTGAGGAGAGCTTGTAAGTAAAAACTCAAAACAAAAACATACCAGTGCAAGTCAAAACTAACAACAAAAGGGGGCCAGATGACCTTATTATACAGTTAGCAGTGATGGGTGTAGCAGTCACCTGTAATGAACGTGAGACATGTCATCATGAACCCTGCATCATTAAAAAAGGAGGAATAAAGCAGGCTAAATGTGTCGATACTAGGCCTACTGGTAAATTATATGACCATTTGTGAGCAAGTGCTGTCCTTTATTGTCAGGAAAAACTCCTGGAAATGTCCTGGAAAAGTCCTGGAAAATGATTTCTCAAAAAGAGTGGGAACCCTGCTACTTGAAAATGGATCAAATGGACCCTTTTATGATTTTATTGGGTTTCTTATGGCGATATTGCTCAAAATAGTCATCTTGAGTAATTACAACTAGTACTATGGGGTTGACTGGGTTATTTATATATATTATTCTTTTCTGTCCTTTAGAAAAAGTGGCATGGAAGCGTGCTGTACGAGGCATCAGGGAGATGTGTGATGTGTGTGAGACAACCCTGTTCAACATCCACTGGGTGTGTCGCAAGTGTGGCTTCGGCGTGTGTCTGGACTGTTACAGGCTGCGCAGGAACAGGCCACTGGAAGGTGAGTCCACAGTGAAATTCAAGAGGTTCTAAGTCCTTGGTGCTCTCATTGGCATGGCTTATACTTCTGTCCTGTTGGGTTGTCAAGTTTATTTTTATATCCCTGAATCACAGTAACAGTCTCACAGGACTTTACATTCCCACAGTGGGAAACAAGGAGATACAAGAAGTATCTACTTGTATCCACAGTGGGAAACAAGTAGATTCAAGAAGACGACAGCTTCTATCCTTAGTCCTGCTATTCAGATGAGGAAAAATCTCTTTAGTAATAAATCTTTTCAGGAAAAATATGGGAGAAACTTAGGGAAGAGCATCAGAGGAGGGATCCCTCTTCCAGGACAGATGGGTATAACATGGGTGCCGAATGGGCATGGTAGACAGTGAGTTTATTGAGTTACAAAAAATACTTAATGAAAACACTAAATGACTGCACTAGGTGATAATGAGACAATGTAAATGAAAGTGGAAGCTAGGACAGCATTGCATGCAAACACATGAAGCATACCCCCCAAACATTTCCGCAGAAGAGCATTGTGCCATGCATTTTCCTATACATGTTACAGAACAATAAAGCATTGTTTATATTAAACATTGAGTGGCCAACGATCCAACATGTTCTTTCTTTCAGTTGTAGATGAGGGTCCAGAGGATGAAGTCTTCGCTTGGTTGAAGTGTGCCAAAGGTCAGCCCCATGAGCCGCAGAACCTCATGCCAACACAGATCATACCTGGGACAGGTGAATGTGCAGAGACAGGCACACGCACAAAAACATGCACATAAAGACAGCCTTGAAATCTGCTAAGTTACACCTCACATGTTTAAAATGGATTCAAAACTTTTTTGAGTATTCTGGCCTTACTTTTGAGTTGTCAAGAATGAATGAGCCACCCTGTTTCTTTTAGCCCTCTACAACATAGGAGACATGGTTCATTCAGCAAGGGGCAAGTGGGGTATTAAGGCCAATTGCCCCTGTACCAGTCGACACACAAAGCCTTTAGTGCGCCCCAGTGCCCCAAATGGGATTTCACAGGTAATGTTTCACCATTAACCTTTTTGTAAAATATTTTTTGCGTTTTAGGATGGGTTTCACTGGTAGGCTTTAATATCTGGTTTACTGTCTTTGAGCAGTCAACAGCAAGCAGTGGTAGTGGCCTTGGTGCAGCAGTGTTGGGTATTGGCTCCACTCCCAAACCAGGGGGGGAGCAGTCAGCAATGAAAATGGAACCTACACAAGCAGCAACATCGGAGGGAGGAGGTAGCGAGACTATTGGAAGTACCATCAATTCCATCAGTGGCACAAATGCCACCTCTAACCTCGCTCAAAGCTCTTCCAAGGATCCCCGCTCCTCAACAGGAGAGGGTAATAGCTCTGCCCTGCACTGGCTAGCAGACCTTGCCACACAGAAAGCCAAGGATGACACAAAAGGTAATTTGGAAGGCAGAAATTGACAATCTGAAGTCTTACTTGGCAGCAGAAGTCAAAATTGGTGTTGGATTTGTAGTTATTCTTGCATTATGCCTATTACCTCCTACCAGAATCTGGTTCACTTCGCTCAATGATGAATCGAGAAAGTCGACCACCATTTGGCCTAGACTCGCTCAGTGCCCTGTCAAGGCCCTCTGCCTCCAGCCCTAAGCTCTTCAACAGTCTGCTACTGGGTTCTAGTACGTCCCAGCCCAAACCTGAGGGCTCTAGCCTCAGGGACCTTCTCAACTCTGGCCCCGGCAGACTCCCCCAAGGTCCTGGAGAGAGTGGGGTACCCTTCCCTTCTGTCTTCACCTCAGCAAGTGTAAGTGCTTTAAAATATTTGGCATTTTAGACAGTGTTAAAGGTGCTATGTGTAATTCTACTTGAATTCTGACCTCTATTGTTCAGTCATAGGAATAATGGAAACAAATTAAAGAATGCTAGACGAACGAATGCAATTAGAAAGGTAGTAGAAATATTGTATGGCACACTTGCAAAGTGTGGGGGCCAAGTCGATAACTGTTTCAATCAGTACCATTTAGCAATGCCTGCTGATATTTACAAGTCATTATGCTTCAAGAAAGTTGAAATATTAAACAAAGCAGTATAAGATGGGAGGTTGATTTATATGTACCTTTAACTAAAAGAAACAGATTTGGTTCAAAGGGGCACATACTTTATAACCTTAAATCTCTCACATCTGTTAGGGTGACAAGCTCAAGGGAAGCCTCCCCAACTTCTTGGATCACATCATTGCTTCGGTGGTGGAAACCAAGAAGGCAGAGGGCCGTCGTAGTGGGGCTTCTGAGGGTAGTGAGCTCAGTGTGTTGGGGGGCCGCAGGGATGGAGTTATGGGTCTCAGTGTTCTTGATCCCCATACCTCCCACTCCTGGTTCTGTGATGGGCGGCTGTTGTGCCTACAGGATCCCAGCAACACCAACAACTGGAAGATCTTCAGAGAGTGCTGGAAGCAGGGACAAGTAAGAGAATCACATCATGTGGGCTTATGTGTGGGGTGTCTGCCAGAGGAATGCATTGAAATATGGCAGAGGAAAGATAACTGTCAGTACTTACGATTTTTCTCTGAATTCTGTTCTTCTATCTGGCTAATCTCCTGTCTCTTATTTCCAGCCTGTGTTGGTGTCAGGGATACATAAACGTCTGAAAAGTAGCTTGTGGCATCCGGATGCCTTCAGTGAGGAGTTTGGAGACCAAGATGTGGATCTGGTCAACTGTAGAAACTGTGCCATCATCTCTGACGTCAAAGTGCGAGACTTCTGGGACGGTTTTCAGGTCATCTCCAGTGAGTAACAGTTATTGTTCGATACATGTTGTTATTTATGTATGTTTGTGCATTAATCTCTATTTATTTCTTGACTGTGTGGCTAAATGGTAATTGATGTGTGTGTTTCACTGTGTTTGTCCAGAGCGACTGCAGGGTAGCGATGGCCAGCCCATGGTGTTGAAACTAAAAGACTGGCCGCCAGGAGAAGACTTCAGGGACATGATGCCCACGCGGTGAGATATGCCAGAGGCTTGTTACATCTGCCCTTACATACCCAGCCCCTCATCTCACTCACCTTACCCCATCCTACTAAGCATGGTGCCTTGATATTTGGTTGTGTGTTTCATCTTTGGTTCCAGTCCCTGAAAGCAAGTTGACCGTTTTGCAAAATGTCTCCAACTCGTGCATCTCTTAGTTACTATTGCTATGTCCATTTAACTTTTAAGGTGTGCCTTGCTATTATAACTTCAATGTCACACTAACATGTTGAATAGACTAAGCTGACTAGCTAAATTTGAGCATATGCAAGTGTGCCTGTTATTACATTGATGGTGAAATCCTCTACAGTTTAACTCCATAGAAAGGACCTCTGAAGACTAGAATTGAGTTTGGGGAAAGGAATAAAAAATATATACACTACCGTTCAAAAGTTTGGGATCACCCAAACAATTTTGTGTTTTCCATGAAAAGTCACACTTATTCACCACCATATGTTGTGAAATGAATAGAAAATAGAGTCAAGACATTGACAAGGTTAGAAATAATGATTTGTATTTGAAATAAGATTTTTTTTACATCAAACTTTGCTTTCGTCAAAGAATCCTCCATTTGCAGCAATTACAGCATTGCAGACCTTTGGCATTCTAGCTGTTAATTTGTTGAGGTAATCTGGAGAAATTGCACCCCACGCTTCCAGAAGCAGCTCCCACAAGTTGGATTGGTTGGATGGGCACTTCTTTGAGCAGATTGAGTTTCTGGAGCATCACATTTGTGGGGTCAATTAAACGCTCAAAATGGCCAGAAAAAGAGAACTTTCATCTGAAACTCGACAGTCTATTCTTGTTCTTAGAAATGAAGGCTATTCCATGCGAGAAATTGCTAAGAATTTGAAGATTTCCTACACCGGTGTGTACTACTCCCTTCAGAGGACAGCACAAACAGGCTCTAACAGGTACTATTTAATGAAGATGCCAGTTGGGGACCTGTGAGGCGTCTGTTTCTCAAACTAGAGACTCTAATGTACTTATCTTCTTGCTCAGTTGTGCAACGCGGCCTCCCACTTCTTTTTCTACTCTGGTTAGAGCCTGTTTGTGCTGTCCTCTGAAGGGAGTAGTACACACCGGTGTAGGAAATCTTCAATTTCTTAGCAATTTCTCGCATGGAATAGCCTTCATTTCTAAGAACAAGAATAGACTGTCGAGTTTCAGATGAAAGTTCTCTTTTTCTGGCCATTTTGAGCGTTTAATTGACCCCACAAATGTGATGCTCCAGAAACTCAATCTGCTCAAAGAAGTGCCCATCCAACCAATCCAACTTGTGGGAGCTGCTTCTGGAAGCGTGGGGTGCAATTTCTCCAGATTACCTCAACAAATTAACAGCTAGAATGCCAAAGGTCTGCAATGCTGTAATTGCTGCAAATGGAGGATTCTTTGACGAAAGCAAAGTTTGATGTAAAAAAAATCTTATTTCAAATACAAATCATTATTTCTAACCTTGTCAATGTCTTGACTCTATTTTCTATTCATTTCACAACATATGGTGGTGAATAAGTGTGACTTTTCATGGAAAACACGAAATTGTTTGGGTGATCCCAAACTTTTGAACGGTAGTGTATATTTACCTCCAGTTGCTCCAGATAGAATCTGTTTTTTAGTTTCACACCTTTTCAACATTCAACTGTCTTTGTATTCGTAAAGCATCATCCGTTTTATGTCATTAAAGCTGCAATCTGTTGCTCTCGTTGGGTGACGGGTGTCTGAGGAAGGTAGAGGTGGTTGTTAGGTGTTGATTGATAGACAGATTTTTCAGACATTGTTTTGCAAACATCATTTGGTAAATATTCAGCCATGACGTGACCTTGGATTTTTTTCTTTTTAATCCCAGTTTTGACGATCTGATGGAAAACCTCCCCTTGCCAGAGTACACAAAAAGAGATGGTCGTCTCAACCTAGCCGCTCGTCTGCCCAACTTTTTTGTGCGTCCTGACCTTGGGCCTAAGATGTACAATGCTTATGGTGAGAAAGAATGACAGGGCAGACTCAATCAACTCATAATATCCTTTTATATGGCGTTAAAAACTGTTTTAAAGAATAAATACATTAGCAGTACATGGAGAAACAAGAATAAAGTACTAAGGGACAAATGTATGTAATAATTAGAACAATGAAAAATGCAAAACAGTCCCAGTTGAAAACTAGCCTTTAAAAAGTTTGATTTTTAAATTGAGCAGAGCTAGCCTGATTGCTTACATTTTCTAACTGATTAGCCCTGTTCACTGACAGTCACCCATAATCTTTAGCCTTGGTTGAGGAATGTTAGTAAGACAACTGCCCAAAGTTCTCAGGCTACACTTGGGCTCATTGAGTGCTTGAAACCGCTAACATGGGATGTAACCTCAAACATTAAGATTTTTCTATTCTATTTCTTTATTTCTCAATTCCTGTGCTTATTTCATCTTTCTGTTGCACATTTCCTCTTATCTGCCGACCTTCCCCTCCCTCAGGCCTAATCTCATCAGAGGACAGGAAGGTGGGCACCACTAACCTCCATCTGGATGTGTCAGATGCTGTCAACGTCATGGTCTATGTAGGCATCCCTGAAGGAGATACAAACCATGAGAATGGTAAGTAAATTACCACAAGCACTCACACTCATCTCTTAGGTACCTTTTCTACACTGTTTGTTTTCACTGATGGGTGAACCATATACTTCTGCTTGTATATAAATGTACTTCACTGTACGTACATAATACATTTTATTCTGTATTTATAGATTATGTAATTTCTGTGTATTTTTAGTTTGACTATACTATAACAAATATGCTAAACATTAGGGATGCTTCGATCAGGGTTTTTGCGGCCGATCACCGGAATCAAAATTGGCAAATAATGATCACAGGATGGGTGGGGGAATGAGGATCGTCCATTTACAGTGTATAGCATTATTTGTTTATTTACTGTTTGTAGAAATGAAAGTAAATATTCTTAACAGCATTGCAGGAATATTACAATTAAGAGCTGAGAAAGTAGCATAAATTGACAACTATTTATTTATTGGAAGGCAACATATGCAACATATTCTATTCTTTTATTAGGTAATGTAGATTATAAAGAAACTGAAACCAATATAATAGCCTATGCTTGGCTAAAGAGCAGTTTAGCAAGTATTATAGTCTTCCTATGGAATAAATGCTAAATGTACTCAACACTGCACTATGTTTCAAAGCATAAGAAAGCGTAAGAAACTTTGATATCCTTTCATGTCCCCGTAGGGAAATTTGTCCTGGACTCCATCCAGTAGTTCTACAGCAGATAAAATCATACATGCTGCATTGTTTAAAACTAAAAAAAGTCCACATCTCAACAACACATAACTTCATGTAAGAATTTGCAGATACACACCTTATAAGGCAATAAAAATCAATTCCAATTGATGGAACAAAATAGAGGCCCTTTCTATTACAAATTTAGACAATATAAAACGGCAACAAAGAGAGACTATAGCCCAATACTGTATAAAGCATTCCTCAACATTTACATGGTTGTATAATCTGCTATAGCTACCATTCTTTAGCTTAGCCTACTTCTTAAGCATCGACGGCACATTTTTCTTTATAAATATAAGCATCTTTTGGAAGTCAGCCTGTTCCTCTTCTCATCTACAACATTCACTGCTGTGGTGAAAAGTTGCTTGCTATCTACACTTGTGGATAGTGTGCAGAGGTAGGCTTGTGCTGCTTCTGCGAGTGTAGGGAGGTGGCTTTTATTGTCCCACCAGAAAGCAAGCGGCTGTTCCCTTTGTGGGATAAGTGGCTCTGATACATTGTGAGCCAGGGCCAGCCCTCAGGATATTTTCTGCTACCTTTTTTTTTTTTTTTTTTAAGAGCCAGCTCGTGGTATTTTCTCTGGAGCTGTGCACAGAGAAATGTCTCATGTATTTTGTGTCATCTGATCAGCTCTTCTGACTAGCCTTTTATAGTGAGCTCTGATCGAATTATTTAGAATGAATATCAGCTGATAATGATCGGTGGCCGATACATCGGAGTATCCCTATAAACAATATTAGTTTCTTAACCACTTAAAGTATAAAGTCCCAGAAAGCATGAATAGCATATTTCACTAAACAAAAACATAAACGCAACATGCAACAATATCAAAGAAGTTACTGAGTTACAGTTCATGTAAGGAAACCAGACATTAATCCAGGCACTTAATCTATGTATTACACATTATCTGGAACCAACAGATAAATTAATTTATCCCCAGCAATGATGCCCCTAAAAAGAGACTTGGATCAAAAGCCAGTATCCGTTTTTGCCCTCATTTGCTTCGTGCAGGTTGTTGATTTTGCCAATGAACTGTCACACTCCTATTCGAACGATTCTATGAAATTCCTAGGCATTGGTAGGAACTGGAATATGATGTCATTCACGCTGATCCAGAGCATCCCAAACATAACAGGTGACAAGTGTGGTGAATATACAGGCCATGGAAAACTGGGATGTTTACAGCTACCAGGAATGTTGTACAGACCTTTATGACATGAGACTGTGCATTGTTAGGGCACAGTCACACATGTGCGAAATTAATTGGCAAATATTGACCACCCATTCACTTCCATGCTACGCAAGCGAAGCGGCAATTTGGTTCCGGTGTCAAAGCGAATTTGTGTCTTTGCTTCACGTGGAGTTCAACTTTGGTGAACTTCGACTCGCAAATTCACGAATTTGCTTTGCCAACGGAAGCAAATATTTTATTCGCCCCTTTGCTCACATAGAGTGAAAGTGAACAGGAGCCGAAAATTCGCCAATGTTTATTCCACATGTGTGACCATGCCCTTATGCTAAAACACAAGTTGATGGCGCCAGGTAAATGGTACAACAATAAACCTCACAATCTCATTATATCTGCATGCATTTGAGTTGCCATCAATGAAGAGCATTTGTGTTGACTCTCTGCCATGCCATAACTACATCCTCACCATCTTGCATTCTGCTCACCACACTCACAGCATATTGTTCATTCAGAAGACACCATATACATGATTTGACATTGGTACAGTTGAAACTGGGATTCATAAACAAAGGATATTTGTCCAGCATGACCGTAGCCTTCGAAGGAGAACTTTTCCTACTCAAGTAGGTCACAATGCTGAACCACAATCAGGCCACTACCCTGGAGAGGGTGATGAGCATGCTTTCCTGAGACCATCTTTAACAATTTGTGTAGAAAATCCTAAGCATAGCAAACAATTCCAAGTGGTGTTGAACAGTTCTTCAGGCAAGAAGCCACATGTAGAAGTCCTGAACAAATAATGTGGTCATATGGTAGAAAAATGAACATTCACTTATCTCACAGTTATCTATGGTTGACACTCCGGCAGTCAACATGCTAACTACATACTCCCTGAGGACTTAAAACATTTGTGGCATTGTGTGGTGCAACAAAACTACACATTTTAGAATGGCGCTAAATTGCCCTCTGCACAAAATGTGTCAGCTAGAAAGCCGTTTAATGATATGATAAGCGCCACCCATCAGATGGAGCCATTATCCTGGCATTTGTGCATTTTAATGTCTTAACAATAACTGCATGCAAGTGTCTCAATTCTCTTCAATTTTGTTTGGAAAATAATTTGGATCTTATCTCAACTAATGAAATGATGGGACCAAAGCTCACCATGTTGCATTTAATTTTTTGTTTAAAAAAAACCTTTTAACAATTCAAAACCTATTTTGAGACCTTTAGCTCAGCTTCTCATTTAATCAAGAATTCCTAAAACCCAAATTCCCCAAAACATATTCTCTTAGCTTTGTCCTACACCTGGTAGTTTAGTGTTTTTGCTTGCACACATGGCAGCAGTGGCTTGAAAAGGGCCCTAAATCGACCCCTGAATGGGTCTCCTTGTTTTGATTGTGGCCATATTTCTCATTTACAGAAGCAGATGTCGCTGGATACAAAGGTCTGTAGACTTTCAATTATATTACCTCTGTAGCATGCCCTTCTTCTTGACTAACTCCCTGTGTCCACTTGTCCACTCTATCCCTCCATTATTATCTGTAGTAGGGACCAGAACACTGATTCATCTGAGATTCTGCTGTGGCATGTTTCAGACCCAGTTGTACACTGCTATTTAGAGCAAACCTTTGTTAACCCCATGAATGAGTTCCTGTTAAAATCAAATTTCTCTCTTCTAATACCCCTTGGAAAGCCAGACTTTCTGTCCTCACATAGATTTTAGGGTTTGGTTAAAAAAAAAAAAGGTCTAATTTTGCCATTCAGTCATTAGTTACATATGAAGAGATAATGGAGAGGAAGTTCATATTTATTACCTGAACTGATTTCATATGATGACCTGTACCTTGGCATGTTTTCATGAGTGTTACCATTTCCTTGGGATGAGTTGTGCTCTGGTCCTTACCTAGTGGGAGAAAAGAAATAGATGAAGGGCATCTAGTATTTGCTTCCCCATTTCCTCAGGCTCCATCTCACTTGCTCCAGGCTTTTAGGAACAGTAGTAACACTTTCTAATGCTACTGGACGCTCTTCCAGAGAAAATGGACAATAAAGGGGTATTTCATACAATAAAGATAAATAAATGCACACACACACAAAACTTTCGCAAGTTGGCCGAGAAACTTGACTAGCGGTTGTTAAAGGACCATTTACCGGGGAGACCACAGTAGAAATTTTTTTTTAAAAAATTTGCAGTGTGTTTTTGTTTGCGTATGACGTCACGAATTACAGCTGGAGGGCAGGAAGTGATTTTCTACATAGGAAGCACTATCACAAACTTTCGAAATGCCTATGTTTGGCATCATTAACTGAGAAACCACAAGGAGTTTTTATTGAGTACTAAAAGTTGTTGTTCATGGGGGGGGGGGGTACAAGAAATTGACCGAAAATGGCAAAAAAAATGGCTTGCGAACCGTCGTCTGTGGTCGGGAGGAGCAGAGTCGGATAATGTGCGTGTGTGCAGTGACCACTTCGTCAAAAAAAATCACTCTTCATAACATAAGGATCATGTCCAACATATCTTTCTTTCTGTTTATACCTTTCTCTCATAATATTGTCTAAACTAGCACAGTTCGGGTTAAACTAGCTCCATCTCCATTCTGTTTTTCACTTCCTGCCCTCCATCTGAATCTCGCGTGTCATCAGAATCACGTGACTGTAAACAAGCTATTGCCTTCAGCTGCGCCAACTGAGCATCAGTGTAATTGCTGTAGAAATGCATTTCATCTGGTTTGTATGGCCAAGAGTACATGTTCAGAGCTTAAAAAAAAAACTTTCACGCCAAAATGGCCCTCGCCTCTGTAGTGTGGACATGCTTGCTGTTGAATTGCTTAAATCTTCACACATATGATCTCAGTGTGATCCTTTTTAAGTTGATTAACCATGAAACCTGAGTTTCTATGTTTATTTTGTCTGTTAATTTCCTTCGTTTACATCTGTGTAAGACATCTCCCTGTAAACGGAACAATGCAAAGTTACTGCAAGTATAAACACATTTGTATGGGGCAGTTCTTTCAATTCAGTTTTTTCGATCTTTGTTTCTGCAGCAAGTGTACTTATTTCCATTGACACATTTCTAAACAGAAATGAAAGGTTAGATATTGCTGAGAATTTTGGGTTGCAACAGCTATGGACAGGTGGGAAGCATAGCTGCCTGGTGACAACCCTCCACCCCCACCCCCACCCCCTCAACAAACGAGCCATACATGGATGTATCTGTTTCCTCATATCATCATTCTGAATTACTTTAAATGAATCCATACTAAAACTAGGGGTGGGTATAATTGCAATCAGTAGTGTTGACCACCTCTGTATCAACAGTCCTAGAATGTGGATGTGAACGTTGTGACAGTAGATGTGATTGTGTAGTCTGTATCTTGTGCCCCTCTTTACAATTTCTCACAAAGTGGTATGATGGGTACGTTTCAAATGAATGAATAATACTGTATAAGGTACAACATAATTTGAATGGGGCAGCCCAAGAAGAGACAGTCTAAGGATGAATCTTCAAATGGATGAAACATCCCTGCACTATGGCTTAACCCCAATGAGTGACTCCGGTGGTAACCAATGTCCTGTATGTGTGCCTGGTCCTTCAGAGGTCATGACTACCATTGAGGAGGGCGATGTGGATGAAATGACAAAGAGGAGAGTCTATGAGTCAAAGGAGAAACCTGGAGCTCTTTGGCACATCTACGCTGCCAAGGATGCCGAAAAGATCAGAGAGCTGCTCCGCAAGGTCAGCAATCTATCTCAGAGAACATTTTATCATTTGGAAAACCATATAATTTGCTGTCTTTAGGCGATTTGGTTTAGTCTCATCCTATCAGGGGCTCCTTTAAGAATACTTATGCATCATACTTTTACTAAGGTGTTAATTGCTGGCTGTCCAACAGCACCATAAGATCATTGTGGTTTACATTCATAAAACTGGCTATGAAATTTTCTACCCATCTCTGTCAGGTGGGAGAGGAGCAGGGCCAGGAGAACCCCCCAGATCATGACCCTATCCATGACCAGAGCTGGTACCTTGACCAGGTGCTCCGCCAGAGGCTCTATGAAGAATATGGTGTCCAGGGCTGGGCCATCTTACAGTTCTTAGGTGATGCTGTCTTCATCCCTGCTGGAGCTCCCCACCAGGTTAGACCTTTCATATCATTTGAAGAGTACACTCAAGTTTGCTCGTAATCTAAAGCAAGGGCGTTCTCTGTCGCCATGGTCCTGTTCCAGCCAGGCAATGAATTGGACCTTTCTTCATTTACCTCTTTGTTTCTCCTCTTGCTTTCCCTATTACACCCCCAGGTCCACAACCTGTATAGCTGTATCAAGGTAGCAGAGGATTTTGTATCCCCAGAGCACGTGAGGCATTGTTTCAGACTGACACAGGAGTTTAGACACCTCTCCACCACTCACTCCAACCATGAGGATAAGCTACAGGTTGGTTTGCCCTGTTCCAGTCAGAAGTTATCCTGTACTTTGTTGGAGATAAAGCTCGTCTTTTTTTTTCTTGCTGATCCAAGGCACTATGTGTAAACCCTGATATAAACGCAGGCTATATTTGATTATTTACCAGCGTGTTAATGGATGTTATTTTTGTCTTCTTCCTCAGGTGAAGAACATAATATATCATGCAGTGAAGGATGCTGTTGGAACATTGAGGGCCCACGAACCTAAACTAGCACGCCCTTAGTCGCCTTGGCTTGCCGCTGTCCCGAAGCCATGAGAATCCAAGACCACTCCTTTACAAACACACATCTGCATACACTCACAAGCTGCAGTGACAGAGTGAAGGGATTTTGTTGGACAGTGTTGGTCTAGGTTTGAGGAAAAGAAGGTAAGAAGTTGCTGCTCACAACTAATTTGAGGTCTGAGGTCAGGTTTGATTACATTGGGGGGGTAGGTGGTGCTTTGATGAAGGAAGTTCTTCATCACTGTTACACAGTATGTTCAGACATGTCTACTTGTTTCTCAATTCACTTTATTAACTGTATTTAAGGTCAGTGTGTTTGTTCTGTTGTTTTCGCTGTATATGTAAAAATGTGAGACTTGGAGAGGTAAAAGCTGACGTGCCTTTGGAGCAAAGAGATTCAGCTGCAGTTGAAGCGTCCGACAAAATGTGAGCACTGGGCTAATTTTCCCATTTTGATGATGTCCTTTTTTGTTTGTTTTGTTTTGTTTTCCAGTAGAAGGCAGGTTAACCTGTTTTAGTTTTTTTGTAGGGTTTCTATTTTCTGAGGAGTTTCAGTCCTCTGGCTGAAATTGGTTCATGAAGTAGCCAGTAATGGGAAGCAGACCAAAGTTTTGTATTTTTAGTTTTCTCATTTTCACTAAAGAACTCCAAAAGTGTTCTCTTCGTTTTTTAATAAACAAGGTAATGATGGATGGTTGCTTTGATTGAATGCATATAAAAGGACTGGAACAAGTGTCTTCATTGGTTTGGTCGCCTCTGTTTTATGGTCTAATTGAACAGATTTTCAACAATGTACAAAAGTCATGATTCCAGCTGAACAGAACTACTGGCCGTTAACATTGTATCAATTATATATATTGATCTTAGCAGTCTGTTTGATTTTTTTTTTTTCAAAATAAAGTTTACAAAAACTACTTTTCACTGTTTTTTCCCCCTCCCCTCCCCCCAGCTGTCCTAGAATCAGACCTCAACTGATGTATGCTGAACTGCATTTTTTTTTTTTTGCTGGCATTTTATTAAAGTGGTAATGATGAATTTGCGCACATGTTGCGTTTTACACTTCTGGCCCCGATTTCACCTGCCCAGTCAGAATGACCAAGTGGATCAAAGAAATGAGACGGTCGAGGTGTGGCGGTGGTCAACGGCCTACATATTCAATGAAAAGCACGAATGTGCAGTGTATAATATGTCATATGAGGCATAAATTGTTTATAACACCCCGACGTGTTCGAGTCACAGCCCAGACACTAAAGGCAGGGTTTGCTTTGGTCGCTTTTCAGTGTTTCACAAATTCATTGAGCTATTTGGGTCAATCATCACCAGTTTGGGCCAGGATGGATCACATGACGCCAGTTTAAACATTAACTCTGGCCTCTGAAAGGCCATATCGGGTGTTTCCCCCATATTTTATCCCATTTACTAAAAATCGCGTATATTCTACATTACTGCCTACCATTTTCTAGAGCATAGGCCCGGTGTTACAAATTCGTTGAAAGGGCTTATCTTCCCGGCAGCTATTTTGGTGTCTATATATATTGAGATACATTTCATTCTAAAGTATTGTTAGTGTGTTGAGTTGAATTATAACAGCAAGACGGCAATCGTAACTGATGTAAGAAAAAAAAGTGTTATACGAATAAAAATGCTCTAATGTTGGCAAATTTCCTGACGGAAGCTACGTTGAATCCGATTGGCTGGCTCTGCAGCCATACGTATGTTGCCTATATGGCCATGTGCATAATCCAGAACGGTGTAGGTTCAACTGACACAATTCTATCACAGCCAGAAACCTAATAGAAAAGTAAGTGTGGGAAGAATTGCGCAAAAAAAATCAAGTGACGAGATATACGCTTAGAAATAATTTTCTCTCCGTTACAATACACTTAAACGTTATACTCTCTTTTAGTTACAGCTTTGAGTTTAGATCGGAGCGTCTTTAACCACTCTTGGTGGGTGCACTTGAGAGTGAAATTTAGCTCTTTGTCCCCGCATTTAAGTACGGTATGAAAGTCGACCTGCATAGACCCCATTCATGTCGTTTGCTGTAGTGATTTAGTTTGGTACAATGGAAAACCTTGTGCATAGCTCACTCCATGGCACTCCGTGGCACGTCGCCTGATTACCAGTGACAGCCAAATAAATAATCCCGCTCTTGTCGTCTGCATTATCCCGCAAAAAACAAAACAAAACAACGTAATTTAACAATACAGTAGAATAACGGATAATGCAAAACTCTGGTCACAATTTTGTTATTGGACATAAAAACGTAACGGCATGGGCCCTTTAAGAGAGAAGTCTCCTAGCAGTGATCTCACATTTTGCCTGCACCGCAGCAGAGCCCACAGCAGTCAAGGTACCTGAGGAAAGTCGGCAGCCAGGCGAAGCGTTCAAACAGCCGACCAAACAAACCGTGCAGCGCAGGGAGGAATGGGGGGCACCTAGCCAGTCGGCTAAACCAGCTACATTTCTCCAAAGAAGAAGCTCACGGCGGTCGATCAAGATGGTATCCTGGATGATCTCCAGAATAGTAGTGTGAGTATGGATTTAAACCGCATATGCTGCGCATTAAACCGTGGTGTATTTTCGGCGTGGCTCCTTCATTCATCCGCTCGCCGGCGCACATCGGGGCAATTTGCAACGCCTGCGTCGGCTGGCTAGTTAGGTCACTGCCGTCCGTCGTATCCTTAAAGGGTGTCTGGTACAGGGTTTGTTATTTAGGTGGATATGGCTGATTTAATGTTTTTATTTAGCAATTATCACCTCCTTAGTGTTTTTCCCCAGAATATTGCACAGGATATCCCGTTACAACCTTTCAGTGTTAGCTAGTTGGCTAGCCACCTGGTTAAGAGATGTAGGCGCGGGAATGGGATTAGTTTTAACGTTTGTGTAACCCAAATAAAATACCAGCCTTGTAGCAAGCAAATTAGCTAACAGCAACGTGAAAATCACGGCTGTTTTAAATCATCCGAGTTTAAATTTTACTCTGGGTCTTCGGATTGAGCATTTCAGTAGCTGCCATATGTTAGTCAAGGATGCTGGCTGGGCTTCGTCCTGGGATGCGCGTTGTGCTTACGCTTGGTATGCGACAGTGGATTTTTTTAATCGTTTTTATATATATATGTAAATAAAGCACGACAACGATGATCACTTGAAACGTAGATTTCATACACACATCATTCAAGCTGTATTGATAGATGGGCCTTGTCTCATCCACCTGTATACTGCCCGGCATTGTGGATGACTCAACTAAAGCCACCATCCTCATCCTGTTTTCCATTCTAGTCCTTCTGCTGCTTTCATCCCAAATGACCTCGAACTGGTTTCTTAACCAGTCTGTCTGTCGTGGGTCCGTTTTCACTGACTGTTGACCAGTTTTACCTAATAGGCTGTTCAGAGGTGTTGCCACCAGATGTGCCTGTCATGCTGTCAGTTGGACGTGGATTAAACTGGAGCAGACGACACCATGGTGGAAAAATTATGTTAAAATGGAGTCAGCCTCTTTGAAAGGTGTAGGTGCAGGGCTGTTATTGGTGTTTCATCACTGTTAATAAATGTGCATATTCTATTTGTATCGTGTAAGTAAAAGGATAACAGTTCTGGCACATTCATTATGCTTGTGGATACCATTTGGCACTCATGCTTGATTACCCCTTAGATAGTGATGTCTCATGGGAATACAAACCATGTTACTGGATTTGCAAGGCGATGGATACTGTGCATCTTACAGTAGATCAGTTAGTCCCCATCTCATTTTACACTAGATCAGTTATTCCCCTTCTCATCTTCACTTGAGATAAATGCAGCAACATTGTTTTTTCCTGATCTTCCAAGTAAAGCTAATTTTTACATGGACAATTGTAAACAGTATGTGTTGTACAAATTAGCCCTTCATGCAGTTTCTAACATTTTGAACTTTAGTACAGCACAATGAGTTGTCATCATCCTGTAAAGCCTCTTATTGTCAAGTTGCCAATAGCTGGATGAAAAGTGTAACCTTGTGCGTAAGTGCCCAGTTGGTAATGGTTGAGAGTCTCAGTAAAAAGGCAGAGCAACAGCAGGGAGTGAGATTAGGACACTGGGACAGCGGGCATCTGCTTTGGGAGTCTGCTGGCCTAGAGGCCTGCCACACGCCTTAGACGGCCTCTGCGTACTACAGAGCAGGACTCAGCTGAGAGCTGCTGCACACATGACTGAGCAGCATTGACGTGCAGTCTGACAGAAGACCTGGTTAAACACTCAGAAAAATGGAGAGGGTACAGCCAGGCCCATGTAGATGGACAGAAGGCAAGGATGTGGAGAATTCTATTGATATACTGTGGAGCGTAGGCTTAAAGTTAAATTCAGACTAGGAAAGTAAAGGCAAGAGACTTTGGCAGAGTGAAGGATCACAGGCACCAGTCAGTCAGTTCCATGAAATATGAACACACAGACACTTGTGATTATCTATGATAGGAGCTAGTAGTCTAAATAATTGATAAATTATAAGAAATAATTGCTGAGTCGTAATAGAGCAGCCAGTGTCCTCCCTGCACTCCCCTCACTCAGCTTTCAGCATCCTGTCACATCAACACAAATCAACAGTGGCCCAAGGCAGTTTCAAATACAGCTTAAAGTACAGGCTCTGGCTATGATGCCATCAGCATGGGTGTGGACTAGCACACAGTAAGCCAACTCTGGTAGTCTTGTGTGTGTTTCTATTTTAATTGAACAAATGGCTCTTCTCCATTTCCATCATGTTCCTGTGCTGAGTTTCAGGCCAGCGAAGTTTGACAAACCACTGCCTGCCAGCTTACTGATTCAGTTTTCACCGCTTTACACTGAGAAGCTGGGTGTTTAAAGAAACTGACTATGTCTGGATAAAGCAGTCTGAAACACAGCTTAGTTTACAAATGAAAAAGAGTGAATTCAGACGAACAGAACAGGCTGCACAGAACCACAAATCTGATCGCTGCGTCATCCACTGTCTGCTGTGTGATAAAACCACAGGAGGAGTTGACAACTCACCTGGCCAGGGGCAGGGCCTGTATGAAGAACAGCACACCTGAAGAGAGGCAGGCAGAGTTGTAGAGGGCCAAGAAGTCTGTGAAAGAATGGACCTGTGAAGCCAGAAACTGGGACTACAATCCATCTTTCGGATGAGACCTTAAACCGAGGTCCTGACTCACTGTGGTCATTAAAGATCCCATGGCACTTATTGCAAAGAGTAGGGGGTTCCCCGGTGTCTTGGGACAATTCCCAACGTGGCTCTCTCGATCTGGCCACCTAATCATCGCCCCATGTAATTGGCTCAGTGATTCCTCCCTCTCCACCTCAAGCTGATGTGTGGTGAGCGTTCTGGCGCAAAATGGCTGCCGTGCATCACCCAGGTGGGTGCTACACATTGGTGGTGGTTGAAGTGAGTTACTCCCTTCAATGTGAAGCACTTTGAGTGTGTAGAAAAGCACTATATAAATGTAATGATGATTATTATTAAGCATTATCTGACCTACACTTGATTTGGAGAATTTTCAAAGTTGGAACAAGCTTGTTGGGTGTCAAAGTTGGCTGCCAGAGAACATGTTCCCTCATTGTTGTTTACCTTCTCTCTCTGCTTCTCCCTGGCCTGCAGCCTAGCCTTTGGGACGCTCTACCCAGCCTACTCCTCCTACAAGGCTGTCAAAACGAAGAATGTGAAGGAATATGTGAGTATCTAAGCTCCTGTTTTCTGTCTTAAAAGTAGGCCTGTAACAACTCATCCTTGTATTTGATAAAAACAATTATAAAAATTCACTGGCAACAAATTCATTATCAATTAGTTATGTGGAACGGTAGTATCATCCGGACAGCAATACACAACAGAGCTAGGACTTAGAAATGTGCAAAATCCTAGCTGGAAACAAACAAGGGAGTGTTCCTCTGTTTTTTTTAAAGGCAAGTTCAACCAAAACGTGCAGTTTCTCATTAAAGCTGCTCACAAATTTCCGCCAAAGTGGTAGGCTAGATGAATTGACTGCTAAACGCAAACTTCTGTTTAATGTCGCTTGAATGACATAAGAAAACAGCGTGACTCATTCTGCATGGCTTTTAACACTCACTTTTTGCATTTGTGTGTGTGTGTGTGTGTAGCCAACAAATCAAAGCAGTCCATTTAAATTTAAATTACGTTATTAAAATACTCGCAGGGTGCCCCGGTGGCTGACCTGGCAGAGTGCGTACCGTATAAGACTGAGTCCTTATCGCAGCAGCCTGGGTTCGAATCCGGCCCGTGCCCTTTGCTGCATGTCATCCCCTCTCTCTCCCCTGCCTTTCCTGTCTCTCTCTCTACTATCACTATCCAATAAAGGTGGAAAATGTCCAAAAAAAAAACTTAAAAAAAAATACACGCATGCTAGCCTGTAAATAGTAAAATATGTTGCTTCCTGTGTATAACAAAGATTTAATGGGAAAGCACTGACTGGATGTACTCTGCTATCGACAAATCTGCAAATCCATGCTGCAAAGTTTTGTTTTGTTTTTTTAATTTCCATTGGGGCTGGGGGTCTAACACTAATGGTAGTTAAAAGTTAAGTGCAACTGGACTTGGTTATATATGGTCCAGTTGCACTTGATTCAATTCCTTTGGATAACTATGACGTGGATGAATGAGAACATTCACAGACATAGTTAAAAGTTAGTACTTCTCCATAAAGTTATTCCCTCAAGCAGCTTTAAGTTGTTTTTCATACATTGTTCGGTGTTTTTAAACAAAGACAAATCTGCAGGAATCTGATGTTTCTACACTTAGAAAAGCTTAACTGGATATGTCCAGGGGGGAAACTGGTTTTGGTGGGGAGGGATTCAAAGAGATGTTTATGTGTAAGACAGAAGGAAGTGCTATCAGAAATCATATATTTGTTTATTCCTCCCATTTTCTATGCCCCTTAAATTTAATTGACACCACACCTTCGCTGCCACAGATGTTGTGTTGCAAACCAGTGAGCTACTCGCTGGTATGGAAAACCTCAGTCAGTGTGCCAGCATAGCTTGTACGTCTGATATAGTATATCACATTGAACGATGGGGGAAAACATGTAAAATCTTTGATCAGCCCCCTTTTCAGACTGTACACATTTAATTGAGACTATTGTCACGTTTTACAAGCGATGAGGCTACGACCTATGCCAGTCGACAGCAAGCCAACCTGCCCTCCGCAAACAGGCGATCCAGTCCAGGGACATTCAACATGATGTCGCAGGGGTTGGCGATTCTCCAAACTTTGCTTGATGTCCAGGAATATCTCCAGCCATTTTTCAACTTGCGTATTAGAAAAATGCATCACTTCCCTTTGCTAGAATGTAGCCTGTGTGCAAAATGTTAGCGGATTGCAGTGTCTGTAAATATAGTATTTGTATTAACCATGTATATCACAATTGATATTAAGAAAATTTATCAGAATCATGTTTATTTGCACATACATGGAATTGTCATGGCGGGAGCAGGAATAGAGGACCCAAATGCAGACAGCAGAGACAGGCTGGGTTAGAGCAATGCTTTAATGCAAGAAAGTTATTTACAAAAAAACCAAAACAAAACAGGAGAGGTAGGTACAGGTAGTAATAAAGGCTCCAGACAAGACATGAAGCATCCAGCTACCAAAAGTTAACATAATCCGACAAAGAGTCGGGGCAACCCAAGAGAATATAATGGCTGGGGAGCCAATAAGGGAAATGGGGAACAAGTGAGCAAGGAACATAAATGGCAAGCCAATTAGGGAATAGGGAACAGGTGAGCAAAGCAGGGGTAGGAATAGAAACGGCCAGCCAATCAGGGAATGGGGAACAGGTGAGCAGAACAGGGGACAGGAATAGAAATGGCAAAACCGGTGAGCCTTCAAAGTAAAACAGGAAACAAAAACAACCATGACAGGACACCCCCCCCCCCCCCAAGGGACAGATTCCAGATGTCCCAAAAGAATGGACCAGGAGCACGAAACAGGGAGGGCTTCAGGACCAAGTTTGTCCAGGAACAGTTGAGTGGGGCCAGGGATCCCAGGAGGATGGCCTGAGGGCTGGACTGATGGATGCAACCGATCTGGAGTGCGACCAGGATGTAGGACTGAAGGGTGGAGCAGCTCCGGTGGATGGGCGGGCAGATGACCCGGAGGCTGGCGATGTGGATGGGACAGCCGCTTAGGAGGCAGGACAGAGGCAGGACTGCTCGGGGTGCTGGCATCAGCAGCCAGACGGCTCGGGGTGCGGGCATAGGAGGCAAGGCCACTGGAGACACAGGAAGCTGGGGCCGTTTGATACACGGGAAGCAGAGAGCTGGAACCAGGCAATCTCAAAAGCCCAAAGGCGGGTGGCGGATCGAGATCAGGCCAAGCGTCAGCAAAGGCGGGTGGCGAATCGAGATCAGGCCAGGCGTCAGCAAAGGCGGGTGGCGGATCGAGATCAGGTCAGGCGTCAGCAAAGGCAGATGGCGGATCAAGATCAGGCTAGGCATCCGCAAGGTCGGCTGGGGGCTTGGGAACAGGATCAGCCTGGAATTCAGCAGAGACGGTTGACAGCTCAGGAGCGAGAACAGGCTGCGCATGGGCAGGGACAGGCCGACCACTGTGGAACAGGAAAGATCTCCGTAGTGTGGTTCTGGGCAGCAGAGACGCTGTAGTGCCGGGCAATTGAGACACTGGGTAGCTGGGACGCTGGGTAGCTGAGACTCTGGGGAAACATGGGAGGCTGAAATGCTGGGCTTGGGAGGATCAGGAACAGGGTTACCATGGAACTACCACCTGAAAAAAGCCATTTCTTGGGCAAACTCAGGGTCCCTCTTCCAGATGGAAGTGAGGAGTTTAAGGAAGCCTAGCTCTTCTTTAAGGAAGGTGTCCCTCGACACCCTGAAATCCTCTCAAGTATACGGCAGGTTGAGCAGACCTGCTGGGTCCATATTTGGTCGGATCGTACTGTCGCGCCAGGAGCAGGAATAGCGGACCCAAATGCAGACAGAAGAGACAGGCTGGGCTAGAGCAATGTTTTAATGCAAGAAAGTTATTTACAAAAAAACAGGAGCAGTAGGTACAGGCAGTAAGCAAGGCTCGAGACAAGACGTGAAATATCCGGCTACCAAAAGTTAACATAGCGATCCAACAAAGAGTTGTGGCAACCCGGGGGAATATAACTGCTGGGGAGCCAATCAGGGAAATGGGGAACAGGTGAGCAAGGCAGGGCAGGAACAGAAATGGCAAGCCAATCAGGGAATGGAGAACAGGTGAGCAAAGCAAGGACATGTGTACTTAGCATAGAATAACAACACTACAACACAACAATTTATTAGTAACTTTCAAAGCAGTTGCGCTTGTTTTCTAGTTGAGGTAATTCGTTCTGCCATCTTGGCCATATTGGCCAAGGTTGATTGACATTCAGTGCACGCCCATGAGCCTCAGGCAAGGCCACACTTACTGAGGCGTCTTGAAATGTGCCTGTGTGAAATTTTAATTACCTGGAGGTTCTGTGTTTTTACAGTTTGTTTGAAGGAAGAAATAAACTTTGATGGGTGATTGTGCTCAAGTGATACTAGATGACAAAATTCAAATTATCTGTGTTGATTATACCTTTAAGGCAGTTGAGTTAAACTCAAATGAGTTTTTAACGTGTTTTATTGTCAATGCAATGTTGGCACCAACAAACCAGTGACTGCTTGTGCACATGGAGTTTTTTTTAATATATATATAGTTAAACAGTACTCAGCAGCTAGCATCGCTTATCCAATGCACCATGGTACTTCTAACAGGGTCGGCAAGTCTTTTTTTCTACAGCAGAAAATTAAACCGCTATCTGCTCTACGTTTTTATAGAAAATATTCTTCCTTTTATTATTAGTGTGTCACTGCATCCGTTTACTTAATTCTATTTTGATTAATCAAGTCAATATTTGATGTATTCAATTTGATTTATTTCATTGAAAAACAATTGAATCCAGTACTGTAAATAGTTATTTTTTATCCAGTTGGTATTTTGATTCAAGTATAATCAACAGATTAATCTGTTATTAAAGTAAATTAGTTTCAGCACAACTTATAAGCTTCGATGCAATGTTATGTACATTGATTGTACATACTACAACTTTGATTCTATCCACAGAAATGTATGGCACATTTCTCCCACAGATGCCAGTTTATACTTGGCGTGGCTGGCCAAAGCACAGTTCTCAGAAGGAAACTGATAACTAAAACCTTGACAATAGGGCAATTCCTGTTTGAAATGGGATAAAGACTCTAGATGACATCCTGTTGCAGCACAGCAGATTTCAGTTGTCAGTCATTGGCTCGGCGTGTCTTTTTAAATGGGGTCCACCCTGCTTACGTCATCGCTGCCAGAGAGAAGAGAGCGAAGGATGAGAAAGAGTAGGGGTACAGGAGGAGGTGGAGTTTGGAGTTTGTGCTCTGGCCTTCCACCTAGCTCTGCACTGGGAACAGTCTCCTCCCATCTGGTTACCATAGCAACCCTCTCCTTTTCTCTCTCCCTCTTTTTCTCTCTCTTTTTCTCACTAGCTTGCCCTTTGAGATTGGAGGACGCCATTTTTAGAACTGTTTTCATGCATTTTCCCTCTTGCCTGGCCCTGTTTCTATTGAGGCTGATGATTCAACATCAGATGCAGTTATATAATTGCGCACCTATGGTCTGATACTGCCTTCACCGTAGCACTTCCATTCATTGCATCGCTTTCCTTTTTTGATTTTTCATTATTCAGAAGGTTTTTCAATATGCTGGCTTTATTTATGTCAAAGCCTACATCTGCCACATCTGTCATATTCATCCCTCTGGTGTAAGCTAGATTGCAGTGGCTTGTGTTATTATTGCCCGCTCAATAGAGTTTATCGAAATCATCAGATGTTCCACATTTGATCTGTGTTGGGGAGATCAGCCATGCATAGATGGGATCTGGAAAAGACTAAACATGTGCTACATGTATGGCCTGGTGCATTTACATGTGTTCTGCCTCTGCTAGGCCACGTGTGCCTCAGCACGTGCACACAGTGCTTTTGACCTGCTGTAGATGTGATGTTCTCTTTCGTCACTCCTGTGTGAATGTGTGTGCCTATAGGTGAAGTGGATGATGTACTGGATAGTGTTTGCGTTGTTCACCACAGCAGAGACGGTCACAGACCTGGTACTATCATGGTGAGTCAGGACTTACTGACATTCATGCTCCTGGAAGCCCTGTGTCTGACAGTGACCTATTACTTACTGCTGTAACAGATTAAACAGCTAATACACAATAATATAATTAATAATGATATCAGTACACATTGATGTGTATGTGTAGGCCTGGACTGTGTGTAATCCTTTCAATAAAGAATCATCATTTATCTTTCTGCTGTTGTACTTGTTCTTTAACCTCTCTTTGGTGTTGATATATTGTTTTTTGTTGTTGTCCAGGTTTCCATTTTACTTTGAGCTGAAGATAGCCTTTGTCATCTGGCTCCTCTCCCCATACACAAAGGGCTCCAGCGTTCTCTACCGCAAGTTTGTCCACCCCACCCTGTCCAACAAAGAGAAGGTAATAAGAAGGGATACTCTTTTAACCCACTTCACTCAAATTGACCGACAGATGACACTTTTTTTTTTCATAAATGGCAAACTTTTTTTAACCTACTTTAGTGACCTACAGAGTTTACCTTTTGATCAAAAAGTCTGTTTTTTTCCCCGCCTTGTGAAAGGTATACATGGGAGGTGGGGGTCATGGGGTTCTACATAATGTAAAAATGTCTTGAATTTTTTTTTTAAATTCCCCCCTCCTCTCCCCTCCCCTCCCCTCCCCTCCCCTCTTTTCTCCCCAATTGTATCCACTCAATTACCCCACTCTTCCTAGCCTTCCGGTCGCTGCTCCACCCCCTCTGCCAACCTGTGGAGGGCTGCAGACTACCACATGCCTCCTCCGATACATGTGGAGTCGCCAGCCGCTTCTTTTCACCTGACAGTGGGGAGTTTCACCAGGGGGACGTAGTGCGTGGGAGGATCACGCTATTCCCCTCAGTTACCCCTCCCCCCAAACAGGTTTCCCGACCGACCGACCAGAGGAGGCGCTAGTGCAGCGACCAGGATACATACCCACATCTGGCTTCCCACCCGCAGACACAGCCAATTGTGTCTGTAGGGACGCCCAACCAAGCCGGAGGCAACACAGGGATTTGAACTGGGATCCCCGTGTTGGTAGGCAACAGAATAGACCGCTGTGCTACCCGCATGCTCCTTTTTTGAATTTCAAGAACACGGTCATGTTTCTTGCGGTTTTCAACACAAATATTTTTCAAAAAACAACAACAAATATTTAATGTTTACACAGCTCGACTGCTTTACTATATAACTTAGTCATCCCGCTGATACGACAAAATGAAGATGTCTGATATAAACGGCATTATAGTCTACAGATTAAATATCTTCCCAGTGTTGAGCAACCCTGCCCTTGTTTGATTTAGATGATGTAGTGAACATGAAAGGCATGCATTTGCTGACCTTGGTTTTATAGACTCTGTATCAGCAGTGCTATTAAGATGCCGAGCTTCCCCAAAATGATCACTGAAAACATACAACATAAATCCTAAATATTTATCAATCTCTATCCATCTATTATTAAAGGAATCATCCAACATGTGAATGGACCACTGACGTGCATATGTGGTCAGTTATTTATATTTTTATCGCTACTTTTGTTTTTGTTTTTTTAGCAATTGTGACAGTAATTTAACTTCCCTGACATTCAAGTTTGTTTTAGCGAGTGATGTAAAGGAATGATGTACAGGTAGTTCCCGGGGTACGAACGCCCGATTTACGAACTCCCGTACTTGCAAACCGACCCGTAAAGCTATTATTTTAAAAAATCGCAAGTTAAGGGCTGTCTGGGGTAGCGTAGCGGTCTATTCCGTTGCCTACCAACATGGGTATCACCGGTTCGAATCCCCGTGTTACCTCCGGCTTGGTCGGGTGTCTCTACAGACACAATTGGCTGTGTCTGTAGGTGGGAAGCCGGGTGTGGGTATGTGTCCTGGTCGCTGCACAAGCGTCTCCTCTGGTCAGTCGGGGCGCCTGTCTGGGGGGGGGGGGGGAATAGCGTGATCCTCCCACGTGCTACGTCCCCCTGGCGAAACTCCTCACTATCAGGGGAAAAGAAGCGGCTGGCGACTCCACATGTATTGGAGGAGACGTGGTAGTCTGCAACCCTCCCAGGATTGGCAGTGGGGTTGGAGCAGCGACCCGGATGGCTCAGAAGAGTGGGGTAATTAGCCAAGTACAATTGGGGAGAAAAAGAGGAAAAATCCACATACACACAAAAAAAAGAAAGAAATTGAGTTAGACACAATGGTTTGTACTAATGAATGGACGGACTACTTTGCACAACGCTCAAAACACTGCGTGTTTTAGGCAGTTCATCGGCCCGAGGGAGAACAACGCCACGCTGTCGTCACCATTTTAAGTCATATCGCATAAACATTGTTGTGTGCATTGTGTTTTGACATGAAATTTTTTGTGTGTTTACCTCGTAATCATGGCTTCAAAGTGTAAATCTGATGCAAGTGATGGTGCTGCATCGAAGAAAAGGAAAACGATCACGATTGAAACAAAAGTGGAAATAATAAAGCATTCAGAGAGAGGTGAAATGCTCTGATCGTTTTTTCACTTACCCGGGGAGGCGGGCTCTCGTTTCTGGGGTCAAATGGCCAGTGTCTGCAGGTTGCGACCCGCTCCCGGGGACAGTGGCAGGTGGGGAGTTTGAAATGTAAGACTTTTTTTTTTTAATATATATATATATCTATGCACACATTCTCTCTCTCTCTCAATTATAAATACTGTACTGTAGTTAGATTTATTATTATTATCAAGAAATTGAATATTATTATTATTATTATCAAGAAATGGAAACGGATGATCCACTGTGGCGACCCCTAACGGGAGCAGCCAAAAGTAGTAGTAGTAGTTAGATTTATTATTATTACTGCATTGTTATATTTATGATGTTTTAGGTCAAATATATTACTATATACTAAGACAAACATTTGACTAATTGATGCTAGATGTGATCTGTACGTAACTGTTCTGACTTGCATACAAATTCAACATAAAAACAGACTCAAAAACAGAACTCGTTCATAACCCGGGGACCACCTGTATATGTAGGGTTGATGCCATGATTAAAAAAAAATTTTTTTCGGGTCAAAGGAGTAAAAAGTCAGTCGAGTTGAAGTCGTAAACTGACCTAAATTGACCATAAGCTGCAAGACTTTTGTACCTGAATAGACTGGTGATGTCATACCACTGCCTGGATATATTATATCTCACTCCTGTTTTCTCCCTCTCCTAGGTTTTACCTCATCCTGTTTTGCTCTCCCTGTTTATCTTTGTATATGTTTTATCACTCTCACCTTTTTACTGTCCCGCTTTTGCTGCAGGAAATAGATGAGTACATAACCCAAGCCAAAGATAGGAGTTATGAAACCATGATGAGGTTTGGGAAAAGGGGTCTCAACCTGGCTGCTAATGCTGCTGTCACTGCAGCCACCAAGGTGAGCCATGGCCTACAGTAACACAGCTGCGTTATTATCTTTATTGTTCAGTGTCATTGAAATTTAGGTTATGCTATTTGTACAATGAGTTGTGGAATATATTTTTCCTCTGAATTTAGGGTGTGAGCATAAGGCAGAATCAGGGACTACTAGACAAGCTTTCATCTGTGCTGCCGGGTTTCTGAATGTATTTGTTCTAATGTCCAGGGCCAGGGCGTACTGTCAGACAAGCTGCGGAGTTTCAGCATGCAGGACCTGACTCTGATCAATGCCGAGGACGAGCTGGCCCTGCGCTCCTCGGACGCCCGCATGAGACGGGAGCCCATGGACGACATGAGCTCCGGGTCAAGCACACTGCCCCGTGCCAAGAGCACCATGACACGACAGAGTAAGACTGTGTACACACGCACACATACACACACAGTCATTCCATGCAGCATCATTACTACTCCTATATTGAAGAGTACAAGTATACACACACACGTTTGCTTTTAAGAGCCAAGTCTAACACTGCATGCGACACTTGTTATTTCACAAACCCACACTGACCACAGGCAGCACTTCATCACAAATTCACCCTCTGAAAATGAATTGAGGCAGCACATTCAAACATTATTCAGTCCAGCCTGCTGATTTGGCAGCGGTGTCAGTCAGAGGACTTCCCTATTGTCTTCTTTGCTCCCACCAAAGCAGGGCCGGTGTTGTGGCTAGCAGAACTGGTTGGGTGGAGTTATGTGATTTAGAGCACTGTAGGAAACTCCAGGCAGGAAACTCACGCTTGGGAAAGGGAGAGGAGGAGGGGAGTGGGGGGGGTGTTTGAGGGGGCTAAAAGCATGTGATGCCAGTGGGAGAAGAGGCTTGGAAGAGGACTCTTTGTGTCTGACACTACACTTCTGTCTATCTGGCTGTGTGGGCTTGGGAAGCTGTGAACTGAATACAGAGAGCGAGAGTATGTGTGTGTGTGTCTGTGTGTGTGTTGGCGGGGGGGGGGGGGTTGAAGAGAGAATGTGCAATAGTGAATGAACAGAGTTAAAAGGCATAATTTTTAATGGTTGCCTGAAAATAATCTGAAACCAAATGCAGAAAATTTGCTAAAACATAGGTGCAGAACACTAAGAAGGTAGACAAGCAGTGGTGTTCTGAAACCAGCAGTGTTGAAGTAAAAGTTGAATCTAGACTTGTTTTGAATGTGTGGGCAAGTTTCTTCTTCTTTTTTTTATGTCAGAACAGAGGCAGTGAAATGCTCATCAGATTCTTCCTGTTTCACCAACATGAAAGACCACACAACAAACCCTTAGGTGTGGTTCTTCCTACTTCTCTCCCAGTGACTGTGCAATAATTCCAGTTTTGCCCAATTCCGCAGCCCGCTCCTTGTCGAGCATGACCCTCCCTGATGACACATCATCCCAGCACAGCTCTGACCAGTCAGATGCGAGGACTGAACATTCGGATGAGGACGTTGGAGAGAAGGCCCCCAAGCGCACAGCCAGCGTCAAAGCAGCCAAGAAACCTGCCACTGCCACCAAGACAGAAGTAAAAGCAGTAAACAAACAGCAAGCATTCTTGGATGTTACCAGTAATTTAGATGTTTCATATTCCGCTTTTGCAATATCAAATTTTTTGGTTTTGTTTTCTCTGCACCACTCTTATCCACAGATCTCTCTCCTGCATACAAATACACATCCTCTCCATGTTCCTTCAACAGCTCTGTTTAAAGACTGATGAAACATGTCATTTTCAGCCTGATTCTACTCACTCCACCTGTTGGAGATGCTAATAAGAGCGGTGAAGCATGAGAGGGGTGGGGTTATTGTTAAAGAGTGACTGACCGAACAGATTCCCTGTAGCACATAGCTTGTTTAGCCTCGGCCAGGGAGAGAGACAGGGATTCTTACAGGTTGAATTTCTTCAACGTAAATGCTATGAAGCTAGTCAGGCTGCATATTACATCATTGAATAGGGTGGGGTCAGAAATCGACTGCTTGCCTCAAGAGGGCATAATGGATTTTTTTTCTTTCAAAATAGCCTTGCAGTTTAGTTTCATAAATATTGAATTTATGAACAGCGCTAATAGTTTTCACCATCGTTTTCATATACCAATAGCTTAAGTGCTCAAAAAAATTTGAATGTTAAATTGCACTTTCCACTTTTTTGCCGTTTTTGTACTTTTGCACCCTGTCTCCCTGCCTGCTGCCCAATGACTGCTGGGATAGGCTCCAGGATCCCATGACCCTGATCAGGATAAGTGGCTTGGATAATGGATGGATGGAATTGCACTTTTGATTGTTCTTTGCTTTTTCCTCTTTAATGTCCCTTTCCTGTCTTGCAGACCCAAACCAAGACGGTGAAGAAACAGACTAAGAAAAAGGTCACAACTAATGCAGAGACGCCATGAGTCCTGGAGCCAGCGTCCACTGGCCTACACTCTCTACAGCCATGCAGGCCCTCCGTCTCTCTCCAGTCCACACACACACGCATCATCACATGATATCAGTTACACAAAACATCTCCATCATGTTATCCAAGTTGCACATATATGCAGACATGCATATCAATAGCATCTGGCAATTGTCAATTTTTGCTGGATTTTAGTGCCAAGTACAGGTTTAGATCTTAACAGTATGTGGCCAGCCTCGTGTCATCAACATTGTTATTTGTTTTTGTCCCCCCCCCCCCCCATTCGCCGGAATTTTGCTTACTGTGTCTTTCTGAATTAATCTCGGTCTCTATAGTGAGCTTACATGAAACTGTAGATTTAGGTTTTTAGTTTTTTAAAATTCAAGAATGGCATTGGTTTTAATATTGGCTTTTCTAAATACACTTCACAGACCTAGCTAGGCATGTGCCAACGTCCCCATAGTAAACCTGTGGTGAAGTAACATGGGAGTTTTTCTCCTATGTATTTTTGGCTTCAATGCTAATAAAATCTAGTGGTTGAAATTAATGGAGTGATGGACCTCACCCTGTTAGGAACTTTGACCTCTTTTTTCAGTAAGTTCTTTTTTTAATTTTATTTTATGGATGGCAAATGGCTCAGGTGGGTGATGGTTAAGAAAAATGCAGAACAGATGGATTATTAAATTGGTTTCTGTTTGGTCTTTTATCAGCTAGGCTAACATTCCACGTTCCTTGAAGATTTGCTTTTATGTGGGCTTCTTCTTTTACATGCCTGCACACTTCCAAGATTCCAGTGATGGAGGTTATAGAGGATCCACTGTCTTTCTGTCTGTGGACTGGGCCTTCTCACATGTTTGATGAAGAGGACAGTAACTCCTAGGAGATGATAATCTCTGGATAGATGAGGGCCATAGTCCCAAAGCCGAGGTTGGTTTTCTGCATTTCTTCGTTGAGAAATGTGTGTGGCAGGTGTCTGCAGACTCAGTTAAACGTGTAGCCACAATGCCAACAAACAAGTATGGGTACTTTTGATCCCCGTTTTACTCCGTTAGAATGCAGTGCTTTCAACTTTAGAATAAAGCTACAAAGGCACAGCTATAGATTATCTTGTGTGTGTCCGTGTCCTGCTCAGCCCATACAACTTATCAGTCGGCAGCAACTAGGTTTTAAACTAAGTTTGTAACAATCTAGTTATACAACATAGTTTCTGTTTAACACTGATTTTAACGTGACAGGCCTACTTATCCTGTATTGGTTCTTGGTTCATTTTAGAAGTGACTGATGCTGGGCCCAAAACATGGTTAAGTTTCTTCTGTGTTTGAGGCTGCTCTCCTTGCTTGTCAGTTAGGAGGGCTGCTACACTGCAGCTTCCACTCAGTAAGGCCGCATGTCTGTGAAATCCTGAGTCTGCTCAGTTCAGGTCTCACCTGTGAAGTGAGCCTTTATTTCAAACTCAAGCCAGGTGGCAAAATGGAACCTTAGTGTATTATGACTATCAACTTATGCATTACCGAAGCAGGCATTTGTCTAGTGTTGGCCATGCTGTCCATCTTCTGGACATCTATCATAAGGTGGGGCTCTTCACAACTAACTGTTGGTGGTTGTTACCTGTTTGGATTTGGTCATTGTCATTTACTCCAGAAACATAACTAAGAGCAGTGCATTGCATTCCCTTTCACTCATGTAATAATGTCTGTTGGTGATGGCAGCAACAGATACAGTAGTCATAAATGTGTTGAGTAGGGCAAAATAACCCGCTCACCACAGTAATATCTTTGTGTGTGTGTGTGTGTGTGTGTGTGTGTGTGTGTGTGTCTTTAACATAAGAGAGTCGGAGTAGTCTGGAATCTGTCAGTCTCTACCTAGTGTTTTCTGGAAACTCGAAAAATGCTGTATAGCAGTATCTCTTTACAGTATTCATAGATACAAGACTGCACAGATAGCCCAAAACAATATGAAAATGGCTTGACAAGTTACGACAGACAGAGCGTAGTTTGCTCGTACCCACCCCGTGATTACAAGTGTAGGAGTGTTGAGCTAGTATGTGGGTACTTTGAAAGAGACTGGACTTTTGTTCTGGGGTTGGTTCTTTTGGGGGCATGTTACATTGGGCATGGTTTCTTGGGCATGAGTGATGGAAAACGTCAGATTGTCTGCTGTGTGACACTGGTATGGGACCAGCAGGGGGAGACATACACCACACAAGGTTGCATAATTGCTTACAAACTATATTAAATATGTAAATAGTAACCTTGACTGTATAAATGAGCTTGCTTGCCTTATTCATTCATTTGAAAAACTTTATTTTGTTTCCTTAATATTTTGATCTGTATTAAAAAAAAATTTTGTACTGGGACATACAATCAGAAACTGGAGAATGCTAAAATGTTTTTAAGTACTTCTGATGTCAGAGGTGCTGCGTTTTTAGTTGCTTAATGTGTGTTTGTTTGTTCTTGTTTACTTTCTCTTCATATTTCACTTGCTGTCTCTTTTTGTTCTCGAGAGATTTTAAGTTTCCTTACAGCAGAACATCAAGCAGAGTTGGGATTGGGAACTTTTTGCAGATGTCCTGCAGCACAGCCTCGTTTGACTCTGTAGAGTCAGTCCCTCTTATAGATTCACTGCTCAGGCTGGTTGTACATTCTCTGAATAAGGCAAGTGTGTTGCTGTCTGTCGAGCTTTGGTTTAATTTGCTTAAGTTTGCACTGAGGGTAGAAAACATGGCACATAATTGCATACACTTATTGCCACTAAGACACTACTTGACATTTTGACTTGTAATCATTTCCCTTTTTACATATTTATTGTTGGTTTTCTTGTATTTTGAATCAGTATTATTGTATACAGGGACATGTGAGAGAATATTCAACATTATCATATTGTTTGTGCCAATTCTCAATGCTCCTCGGTAATAAAAGATGAGGTTTGTAAGCTGGAATAAAGGTATCTAATATGATCATGTACCAGTAACGACTACAACTAATAAATAAAATTAAAACGGGTGTCTGCTTGCTGCAGATTCTTCTTGTTACTGCTTCGATAGTCCAACCACCCTCACCAAAAACTAAACTAAACAAATGAAAAAATAATGAATGACTGTGTATCTAAAACGATAATTGATTAGGGTCCACTAATGGGACATTATTCTGTGCACATCTCTTTATTTGCAGCTGATTTATATATACAGTGGTGTGAAAAAGTGTTTGCCCCCTTCCTGATTTCTTATTTTTTTGCATGTTTGTCATACTTAAATGTTTCAGATCATCAAACAAATTTAAATATTAGACAGATAACTCAAGTAAACACAAAATGCAGTTTTTAAATGAAGGTTTTTATTATTAAGGGGAAAAAAATCCAAAGCTACATGGTCCTGTGTGAAAAAGTGATTGCCCCCTAAACCTAATTACTGGTTGGGCCACCCTTAGCAGCAACAACTGCAATCAAGCGTTTGCGATAACTGGCAATGAATCTTTTACAGCGCTGTGGAGGAATTTTGGCCCACTCATCTTCGCAGAATTGTTGTAATTCAGCCATATTGGAGGGTTTTCGAGCATGAACCGCCTTTTTAAGGTCATGCCACAGCATCTCAATCGGATTCAGGTCAGGACTTTGACTAGGCCACTCCAAAGTCTTCATTTTGTTTTTCTTAAGCCATTCAGAGGTGGACTTGCTGGTGTGTTTTGGATCATTGTCCTGCTGCAGAACCCAAGTGCGCTTCAGCTTGAGGTCACGAACAGATGGCCGGACATTCTCCTTCAGGATTTTTTGGTAGACAGCAGAATTCATGGTTCCATTTACCACAGCAAGTCTTCCAGGTCCTGAAGCAGCAAAACAGCCCCAGACCATCACACTACCACCACCATATTTTACTGTTGGTATGATGTTCCTTTTCTGAAATGTTGTGTTACTTTTACGCCAGATGTAATGGGACACACACCTTCCAGAAAGTTCAACTTTTGTCTTTTTGGCCATTTTTGCCCAGTCTCTTTCTTATGGTGGAGTCATGAACACTGACCTTAACTAAGGCAAGTGAGGCCTGCAGTTCTTTGGATGTTGTTGTGGGGTCTTTTGTGACCTCTTGGATGAGTCGTCGCTGCGCTCTTGGGGTAATTTTGGTCGGCCGGCCACTCCTGGGAAGGTTCACCACTGTTCCATGTTTTCGCCATTTGTGGATAATGGCTCTCACTGTGGTTCGCTGGAGTCCCAGAGCTTTAGAAATGGCTTTATAACTTTTTCCAGACTGATAGAATTCAATTACTTTGTTCCTGAATTTCTTTGGATCGCAGCATGATATCTAGCTTTTGAGGATCTTTTGGTGTACTTCACTTTGTCAGGCAGGTCCTATTTAAGTGATTTCTTGATTGAGAAGAGGTGTGGCAGTAATCGGGCCTGGGTATGGCTAGAGAAATTGAACTCGGCTTTCCAAAGATGTGATAAACCACACTTAATTTATGTTTTAACAGGGGGGGGGCAATCACTTTTTCACACAGGGCCATGTAGGTTTGGATTTTTCTTTTCCCTTAATAATAAAAACCTTCATTAAAAAACTGCATTTTGTGTTTACTTGTGTTATCTTTGTCTAATATTTAAATGTGTTTGATGATCTGAAACATTTAAGTGTGACAAACATGCAAAAAAAATAAATCAGGAAGGGGGCAAACACTTTTTCACACCACTGTATATATATATTTAACATGACTCAGATTGCCTAAGATTATTTTAACTTAACCATAATCATGTCAGAGAAGGTTGAATCCATTCACCTGGATACAACGTTTATTGACATATGTTTCATCACTCATCTAATAATAATACAGACAATATGTAGCGTGTCTGCATAATATGTGGAGTGTCTGTTGTTATCCATGTATGTAGTGTGGTGCAGAGTTTAATGTGTACCAAAAACAAATTCCACCGGCCTTGGTCGTGTGGCTAATAAAACGATCTAATCTAAAAGAATCTAATCTATACAATAACTGAGTCTCAACTGACTGCAGGTATCCCTGCCCCTTATAAACAATTCAGTTGCATAACGACTGAAACCAACGACCAGCTTCATATGCAAATATGGGCGTGATCATTAACTAGCATTACAGTGGCCGTGTGTACTATTCACAGATAATTTGGGAATGTTTTGCAATCACAGCATTGTAAGATGGCGACAGACGTTCTCTTAGGCTCCCCTTGGTTCAGGGATGGCCGTTCCCCCTTAACATAGATGGCCTCTTTGACTCCCCATTCAAACCAGCGTTCCTCCCTATCAAAGATGTGCACATCCCCATCCTTGAAAGTACCATAGATAATACCCAGGGGAAGCTACACCTTGTCTGTATAGTTTACTTAAGATACATAAACAGATGTGCCAATAATGAACATCGCATTAGAACACTATACTAGATTTTGTGGATCTGGTGAGGGATGAAACATAGTCTTTTATGATGTTAAGTCTCTCTTCACGTCCGCTCCTGTTGATGAAGCAATGGCGGTAGTCCGTATGAAATTACAAAACGACTCCACCCTTGAAAATGAAACCACCCTTAACAATGACCAAGTGTGTCTGCTCCGGAAACTGTCTTCAGTCCATGTACTTCACATACAGGGGGCAGAACTATAGGCAGAGGCATGGGTGTTCTATGTGTTCCCCAGTCTCACCTACGGTGGCCAACTTGTATATGGAGGAAGTGGGGGGGGAAAGAGCTCATGTCATATCCAGGGACACCACCTGGTCATTGGTTCAGATTTGTGGGCGACACCTGGGTTAAAATCAAATCTCAGGACGTACCACATTTCACTGACCACATTAACTGTGGACAACCACATCAAGTTCACCAGGGAGGATGTGGAAAACGATGGGTTAGCCTTCTTAGACTGTGAAATTGCAACTGGTAATGGAGGAAACTTGATTGTTGATGTTTACCACAAACCTACACATACTGGTCAGTACTTGAGGTTTGACTCTCATCATCCACTGGAGCACAAACTAGGAGTCATCAGGACGCTGCTGACAACGTCCCCACCGACACAGCGGCCGGGGAAGGGGGGGAAATCCCACCTTAAACAGGCTCTGGTTAAGTGTGGTTATCTTAGCTGGGCGTTTGTCAAAGCCAGGAAGACGCCCGAACAGTGCACCGGCCAATCGAAGAGAGGAGAAGGACAACAGCTGCCTGTTGTCCTTCTCCTCTCTGGTTACCAGTGGCGATTCCGTATAGGGCGGGAGTGTCAGATTAAGAGCCCTACAAACTATGCGCCCTATGCACGCGAAGTGGTTTGGGCCAAAAGGTTACAGTAGAGCATCCATTCACCCCCCCCCCCCATCCAAGTGTAGGACCATGGGGGTAGTATGAGACCAAACAAATTAAGAAGACGCTTAGAGACGCTACACCTCAGTCAGATCAATAAGCCGCACGAGTTCTTTCAGAGGAAACTTGGTGCATACCGTCAGCAGGAATACTGCTTTGTAAAAGCTGCATCAGTGAACAACGAAGCACTAATGGCATCATAGAAAGTCGCATACAGAGTTGCCCAGTGCAAGAAACCACACACAGAAGCAGAGGAGCTCATACTTCCCGCGGCTTTAGATATGGCGTCAACTATGATAGATGAGACAAGTGCCGCAAAATTGAAGGCTGTCCCGCTGTCCTTTGATACAGTTGCAAGACGCATATGCCACATTTCAAATGACCTTGAACATCCATCCATTATCCGAACCGCTTATCCTAATCTCAGGGTCGCGGGGATGCTGGGGCCTATCCCAGCAGTCATTGGGCGGCAGGCGGGGAGACACCCTGGACAGGCCGCCAGGCCATCACACAGGGCCCACACACACATTCATACCTAGGGACAATTTAGTATGGCCGATTCACCTGACCTACATACCTTTGGACTGTGAGAGAAAACCAGAGCCCCCAGAGAAAATCCACACAGACACGGGGAGAACATGCAAACTCCACACAGAGGACGACCCCCAATGTTGGACTACCCCGGGGCTCGAACCCAGGACGTTCTTGCTGTGAGGTGACCGCTCTAACCACTGTGCCACCGCGCCGCCCTGACCTTAAACAACTCATTGAAAAACCGAAAGACATACGTTTCGCCTTACAAGTGGACGAGGCTACTGACAGAAATAAAGACTGCTTGTTTATTGTTTATGTTCGCTTTGTCACGTCAGTCACTGTGTGAGGATTTGCTGTTTTGCAAGTACGTCTCAAGTAGAGCGACAGCTGATGAGCTCTTTTAGGCTTCTTGACTGTTACCTGGCAGAACATGAGCTGAAATGGGAGGACTGTGCGGGCGTTTGCACAGATGGTGCACAGACCACGGCAGGGAAAACTACGGGATTGCATGCACTAATCAAGAGGGTCTCGCCAAATGCGCAATGGACGCACTGTGTCATACACAGAGAAGCGCTAGTGTAACAGGAATGAAAATATCTGCATTTATTTGCATGAAGTTCGTCAAAATATTCGATTTATATTCCCAAGGGAATAACGTTTTAATCCTGGGACGTACCGTCCATATAAGCAAGGTAAGCAGTGCGTACCCAGTGAAAAAATAAAAAAAGAAGAAAAAACACTGTGCAATATTAAAATAAAAGTGCTAGTATAAACTGTTTGTTTGTCTTCATTAAAAGAGTCGCCATTTTTGGTTCCAGTGCAGCCGCAGTCATGAATTTTGTCTTAGCTCTTTGGCGCCACCTGCAGGTGTAATCTCTCTCTCTCTCTCTCTCTCTCTCTCTCTCTCTCTCTCTCTCTCTCTCTCTCTCTCTCTCTCTCTCTCTCTCTCTCTCTCTCTCTCTCTGCTTTCTCTAGCGTCGATTCGAATGCATTAGAAGAATGCGTTATCCATCACGGGCGTTGAACTTGTTCCCTCAGCTCATGCCCAGGGTGAGCACGCTTACAAACCAATCAGTAGCTCTGTCGTTATCAACGTCATCACGTCCACGTCAACGCAACGGACCTGTACGCTAGCTCCTAGCTAACCACTGTCGACAAATTTTAACGTTAAAGGGAAAATGGACAGTAGTACTGTAAACGTCAGCGACCTTCTGGGTTTTCGCAAATTGGATTTCACGGGAAAAACGGAGTTACTTTCTAAAGGCCGCCCGAAACCAGCGTTCAAAGACCTTCGCACTAAAAGGGAAGGATCGTGAGGGGATTCGAACAAGCCTGGTACGAACGTAAGAAATGTGGCTGTGCAGCGACTAGCCGCCTCTTTTGCTACTCCTGTACGTTGTTTCGGGTGATTGTAGTGTGTGGGGCGGCACGGTTGCCGCCCCACACACGGTTGCCGCTACCGTGAGAGTAGGATAAGCGGTTAAGATAATGGAAGGAATGGTTGGGTTATAGTGTGTGGACTCAGGCAGGCTACGGGGACCTTAATAACCTGACAAACGCGCTCAGGAAACACGAGAAGCCCGCAGTACACATCAGAAGCCAAGTAGCACTGAAAACATTTGGCACCAGCCGTATCGATTTAGCGGTTGATGAGCAAACGGGATTTTCAATCGATCTTCACAATCGAAAGGTTAGCGAGAATAGAGATATTCTGAACAAATTGATTGATGCCACCTGCTATTTAGCTAAGCCAAAAATAGCATTACGGGGCGACGAGGAAGGCAAGGACTCTGAACCGTGGCAACTACGTGGAACTCATTCATCTCATTGCAAAGTATTGCAGCGAATTCGGGGGCAACCACAGGAATTGCCTCGGCCGAGACGCGAACCCGTATCGCCGGCACCGCAAGAGACATCGCTAACCGCTCGACTAAAAGATCTAATTCATCAGCCAGCGGCCAACGTGTCTACTTATCCATGCACGTTACAGTATGATGCGTGGATGGCTCATTAGCATGATTTGGTTGAAACCGTTCCAGAGGCAACAAAGTTGCTAAAATTAGTCTTAACTATACCAGCAACAACGTTATCTGTTGAGAGGTCATTTTCAACGATGAAGAGAGTGAAGACCCTCAGCCGAAATCTCACCGGACAAGGACGCCTTTCATCGCTGGCCCTGATTTCCGTTGAGAAGGAGAGACTTGAACTCAAACAAGCTGGAAACTTTTACAGTAAAGTCACAGAGGTGTTCATTCGCAAGGAGAGACGCATGGATTTCGTGTTCAAGTAAAGTAAGATAACATATTTCTATAACTTTATGTTATGGCTGCTGGTTCATATACTGTTCGCTAGCCTGATAAGCTGATGACGATCTGATTTAACTGGATACTTTATTGATTTAAGACCGCCGTGTCTAATTTACATTTGAATATCTGCTTTGTGCTATGAAGTGGCGATCTGAGTTGACTGCTGTGCTGCACTGGTTATACTTTATTTAAGATGCGTTGATGTAGGGAATGTTGTATTTGGAGAGAGATTAGTTAGGCCAGAGCAGCTTGTCTATCAACGGCTCTGAGTTAGGCTAATTGTTGCTGTCCATCCCGGTGGTTCTGAATCAACCGATGAGCAAAGGGCGACGTATAGCCCTTATTTGAAACATTATATCGCGACTGGCAATTTTTTGTTTTGTTTTTGGTAATTTGATCATTAAGTCCGCCACTGTAATAACACTCCGCTTACTGTTTATTAGCGGGTTCTAGGGCATCAATTTACCCAAATGGCATTTCCTTGACACTGCACTCACACATTTGTGCTTGGCACAATGTGTTATTAAGTGTATTAAAATATTTTGCGCTTACCCAATCTCAAAGCTCACGGCCGGGTCTTCAAATATATGTGTGGTGCCGTTCGGCACAGTGATTTTCAGAATTGCAGGAAACATCAACCCAAACTTAACACTAGGACAGGCACGCAGCTCACGTTTCACCCCTCCAAACTCCTCTTTTCATTGAAACAGCGACGGTGTAATCAGGGAAAATGAAGAGCCTCTGAAAGAGTAGGGGGGAGTCGCGGGTGATTTCGCTGGCTCGACGTAAAATTTCATTCCGGACGTGGAAGAAATGGACCCTGATGATAAACGGACGAGGTGCCCCCCCCCCTTAACCCACAGGGTGCGATGAGCTCTGTTGAGTAGAGGCTCCTCATCCAGGCTTAGTGAGTCTTTCAATAGCCGGCCAATGAATTCCGTTGGACGCGATCCCTCCGAACCCTCGGGGATTCCCACCAATCGAAGATTGTTTTTCCTCGACCTCCCCTCCAAATCTTCACATTTGTCTCAGTAATTTCACTTGTTCCTTAAGCACATTAACAGTGGAGTCGAGTGAGGAGAGCTGGTCGCTGTGGTCGCTCGACGCACGCTCCAACTCGTGAATAGTTTGCCCGTGGTCATTTATTTTCTGCTGCAATGGTTCAGTAGCACTCTTCAACTCCGTGCGTACCGACTGAATTTCGGCTCTTAAGTTAGTCGCCAAACAGTCAATTCTACCACACGTGTCCTCCTTCAATGAGTCCAGTATGGACTGTAGGGCCTATAGATCAGATGTGTTAGCCATATTAGCAGCTACATCCAGAGGTGGCGGTGGTTTAGTTGAATGAGCAGTACGCGGGGAATCAACTTTCTGTTTAGCAGAAGACATTGCTGATTTAAAGTACAAAAGGTAATCCAAACCAGTTAATGAACAAAAGTAAGCCGCCCAATGTCCAGAAATGTTGTCAAAAAAGATTTATAAATTAAATTTGTCACAAAACGGAGAGTCAGAAAAGCATGTCTCACATGCTCAGTGACCAGCTCCACCCCCCCAGCGACCCCCTATCCTGGGTAGTGGAGCTTTTTTAGTGGGCTTTGCTTTGGGATTGTCTGCCATCTTACAATACATATATATTCTTTGAAAACTTCCTGCTGTACAGATCCAATGATCAGATTTTTGGCTTTGGCCATTTCTGTGGTGCTACACAGCTCTCTGAAACTTTACTATCCCTTGTGGCCTGCATAGTCTGGACCTTGAAAGGATATGGCGATGAGATGCGATGAGAGCCTAGTGAGTTTTGATGGCTGTGATATCAGGACGGATCTCTTCATCTCTCTCTCTGGATCTACAAGAGCAAAGATGTTTGTTTCAGGAGACACATCCATACTGGCGCGTTGTAGGAAAGATGGGCCTGAGAGCCAGCTTGCTTGTTGAGGGAGGCTTGCTTTTGTGAACCTGGTGGCAGGATCTGCAGGGTTCCTTTCAGTTAAGATATAGTACCACTGATCAGGTTGTGTACATCTTCTGATACGCGACACTCTGTTGGATAAATAAGTGTAGAACCTTCTGTTGGTGTTATGTATATAGCCCAAAACTATTCTACTGTCTGTATAAAACGTCACTTCATCCCAGTTGACATCCATCTCATCTTTGAACAACTCGTACAACTCAGTGGCCAACTCAGCAGCACATAATTCAAGCCGCAGAACTGTATGTGCAGGCTTTGGTGCTAATTTGGACTTTTCCATTATAAATCCGACATGATGCTATCCTTCAAGGTCACAGGCTCTCAGGTAGGCCACAGCTCCTATTGCCATCATGGAAACATCTGAAAAGATGCATGGCTGTTTTTTCCAGTGTGGATGACAATGATACTGAAAGGTAACACCTTTGAAACGTAAGATGCTCAAGAGCCTCCAGCAATTACTTCCAGAGATTCCACTCTTCTTTCTTTTCTTCAGGGACATCCAGGAACTGTTTGTCTTCCACAGACAGTGCTGGCTTGTCATCGTCTTTTGTCTGCTCAAACACTGAATGTCCAAGGCCATCTGTTTTGTGGTGAGGCTTACATCTTCCATACACGCTGAGGAGTGTAAACCCTGGGGCTGTGTTGTATAACTGAAATTTTCCTTTACTTGGAGTCGGTTTGCACAAGGGCTGAGGACAGACGCATGGTCATTACAGAGAATGTTTGCTTTGAAAATATTTATGTTCTTTGACCTATGGGCTGTTCCTAAGCAAGCTTCCCCTACGATGACCCATCCTAGGTTAAGACACTGGGCGTAAGGAGAATTATGGGGCCCATTTATGTGCACACGTAATTTGTGCACCCTCAAAATATCTCAGCCCAGGAGCAAAAGTATAGGAGCATGAGGGTCTACAGTGGGGATATTGTCTGCAACTGGCTTTAGGTGTGGATGATGTAGAGCAATGTCAGGACTAGGGATCTCTGACCTGTCGTCAGGAATCATGTCACACCCGAATAAGGTAGGTAGGGGAAGCTGCAGTTTTCCACCAAGGGGTTCAATCACAAAGTTGATAGCTCTTCGACCTGATGTCTTTGTTGTCCCTGAACAGGTCTTCAATGTGCAGAGGCTGGCGCTTGTTTTGATGCCAAAGATATTAAAGAACTCAGTCTTGGCTAATGACCAGTTACTCTGTTTGTCTAAAACTGCATACATCCTCATAGTGTTCTCTTTTTGCTCTGCAGGAAATGCTTTCACAAGGCAAATCTTGGAGCATGAGCGTGAACTGTGAACATCAGCCTTGCCGTAGATTTCTGTACACTTGGTGGTAACAGGGGTCGATGTGTCATCGATCTGCTCACTGCCATCTTCTTTGCTATTATAGCTGCTGTGGTCAGAGCAGGTGGACCTGGATGCAAGGCGGCAATGTGCCTCTCAATGTTGCACTCCAAGCACTTGATCGGCTTTTTGCAGTCTCTGCTGACATGCTGGGTTGACTCACAGCACCTAAAGCAGATCTTGTTTTCCTTAAGAAAGGTCATGTGTTCTTCTATGGACTTATTTCTGAAGCGCCTACATTTTTTTCCGGCTGGTGTGGCTTTTTGTGTATTGGACATTGTTGCTCAGCGCTGTTGGTCTTCTTCTCTGTACTGTGTGCTGTGTTAACTGGGAATTCTGATGGAACATCTGTTTTGTGCACCAACACAGAAGCCTTGTTGTGTCTCACAGGTTTATCTGCTTTACAAAACTGGCTATTGGTTGAAGAGATGAAGAAATTGGGATCGTTTTGAATCTTGGCCTGTTGTCTCAGAAACTTGGAGAAAACTGCAAATGGTGGGAATGCCACATTGAACTCATCTTTGTATCCGGACCCTTGGGTTACCCATTTTTCTTGCAGACTGGGTGGGAGCTTCTACACTATTGGTTTCACCCCACGTGCCGTGTCCAGCTTGGAGACCTCTCCAAATCACATGACGGGAACGTAGAAAGAGGATTGTTTCCTTCTCTGTGGTTTTCTGATTGGGGGGGGGGACGTTTTACTTATAGTTACAAAGGAGATATTTTTTTCGGTGTCTACAACTGGTGGCCAATTCGTTTCTATTATTCAAGGTGGACATATCAGGTCTGCAAATAATAAAACACTTTTCTGCCAAGCACAGGTTACATCTCTTACCCCTAACTGAATATGCACTACTGTTTGCAAGGATTTTCCATGAGACAGAATAACTGATATTCTTGTCTACCAATGACCAAATGTGGTGGCTTAAGGCCGTTGCATCTTTCGCATGCTACATTTGGCATGCAGCTGTGCTGCATGCCAAATGTTCAGCAGATTATTTCATCCCATAACACAAGCATCATGGCCAAGGCACAGACCCCCTCACCGCAACCAAACGCCTCCAACTGCAAATGCCTTGTTAAGACATCGTGTCCTCTTGAAGGAACATGCCAGATAGAGGGAGTCATCTACCAGGCATCGGTGACAAGACAAGATAACTGCACTGTAGACCAGGGCCCTCTGTTAATCCAATTTAGGTGGGATTAACAGAGGGCTCTTTTAAAATTAGGTTTAATTCCTATATGAGTAGCTTCAGAAATGAGCATGCGAAAAATACAATGGCCTTAAGCCGCCACATTTGGTCATTGGTAGACAAGACTGTAATGATCTGTGCCCTCTGGCTATGTTAACTTATAACATTAATAAAGCAAGGACGACTTCTCTCGTGCTGGGTGTTTATTCACCGACCGGATTCCCACTGACGTTGTTACGTACATCACGTGACTTTGTTGTGGCGCTACGGAAAGCCGTAAGGGACATTAGCAAATCAAATATTACTAGCAAATATTGCATCTCCCCTTTTCTGAAAAGTGCTGCTTTCTCTGCAGAGATACAGACCACGTTGAGCACGTTTATAAGCGAATACAATCTTAATAAGAAAGAATATGAAAGTGGAACTCTTGTATAACTGGACTGCAACAAAGTAGTGTAAAACATTTCCTTCACTGTCTAAATGTGACACCGTAATAACATTTCATCTTTTTTTTTCTTTTTCATTTCATTACTGGTAACTGCAAACAGCAGGTAGGTACACAAGGTAAGTGAACGCTGTAAATATTTCTTTTCAAAACATAGCAGGTATTGTACAGGTTGGTGTAAAATTCTCTCTTTTTTTAACATTCATAAGTCAAGGATTTGTCTTGGTTTGATCGTGCGACCTGACCTCGTGGTGTAACCAGGCTGTGTGTCTGGTTGTCGCTGATTGTTCGTGTCTGGAGGTTCAGCATGCTCTTGCTGATGGGCTTGTGTGTTGTTGTTAGCGCTGGTAACAGTCTGCTGTGAAGTGTGTGTGTGTGTGTGTGTGTGTAGTGTGAGTGTTCACTCTGCTTTGTCGCAGGTGTTGACGGTTGCGTTGGTAGATCTGACCTTCTTTGGTTTGGATGTGGTAGCTCCTGTCTGTGTTCGCTGGTCTTTCCACAGTTGCAGGTCTCCAGGATCCATCCTCCTGCCGGAAGCGGATTGGTGTGCCTGCGGGCAGGTGGGGCAGAGGTTTGGCTGTTCGGTTGTAGTATGCCTGCTGGCGCTGTTGACATACCTCTCTCCTTTTGTGAACATCCTCCTGACTGGCGATCTGTGGCTGCAGGTGTTTTGCTGTTGATGGGAGAATGGACCGCAGCCTCCGACTCATCAGTAGCTGTGCCGGTGACTTCAGGTTGTCCACCGGTGTGTTGCGATACTCCAGTAAGCTCATGTAGGGATCTTTGTTCTCAGCTTTGGCTTTGTCCAGGATGCGTTTGGCCATCTGGACAGTCTTCTCGGTGAGGCCGTTGCTCTGTGGGTAGTGGGGGCTTGTGGTGGTGTGTGAGAAACCCCATGTCTGTGAGAAGTTGCGGAACTCACCAGAGCTGTAGCACGGACCGTTGTCGCTGATGATAGTCTCGGGGATTCCGTGTCGAGCCATTGCTGCTTTCAGCTTCATGATGACGGCAGATGAGGTGCAGCTGTAAAGTCTCTCTAGCTCGAAGAATCTGGAGTAGTAGTCCACAGTGACTATGAAGTCCTGTGAGTTCCATGTGAATAGGTCTGTGCCTATCACTTGCCACGGCCGCTCGGGTATGGCGTGTGACATCATTGGTTCCTTTGCATTTGCGCTGCGCCGTTCTTGGCATATGCTGCAGTCTGCTACCGCATCCTCGATCTGTTTCCCCATGCCAGGCCAGAACAGTAAGTCTCTTGCTCGGCATTTGCTTTTTTCCACGCCAAGGTGGCTGGCATGGATGCGCTGTATCATGTCCTTGCGAAGCTTTTGGGGGACAATGATTCTCTCACCTTTGAACAGGATACCGTCCATTTCTGAGATTTCTGCTCTGTGGTTCCAGTATTCCTGGATGCTGGGCGGGCACTTTTTCTTTGTGTCTAGCCAGCCAGTGAGTGTGGCTCGTCTGAGTGCGGTGAGCTGTGGATCTTGCGCTGTTTCCTGCTTGATTTCTGTGAGTCTTGTGTCGCTCACAGGGATGTTGCTGAGGACTGTGTGCACTTGGGCCTCCATCCCTTCCTGTAGGTCACTGTCGTGGTGTTCTATTGACTTGCGTGACAGTTTGTCGGCCACCGGTATGTCCTTACCGGGGCGGTGGATGATTTGGATGTCGTATTTTTGGAGCGCCAGGATCATCCATTGCAGCCGGGGTAGTGCTGCTGCCAGTGGCTTTTTTAGTATTGCCTCCAGAGGCTTGTGGTCTGACTCCACAATCACTTTTCGTCCGTACATGTACTCGTGGAACCTCTTGCAGCCGAAGACCACAGCGTAGAGCTCCTTCTCTATCTGTGCGTAGTTTTCTTCAGTGCTGTTGAGTGACTTGGACGCATAGGCAATTGGTTTGCCATCTTGGAGCATGACAGCCCCAAGGCCACTTTTGGATGCATCCACTTGGAGTCGCAGCTCTTTCTGCGGGTCGAAATATGAGAGTACTGGACCTGGGTGCTGTGTAATGAGATTCTTCATCTCTTGGAACGCCTTGTCGTGGACTGCATCCCACTTCTGACACCATGTAATGATCTGTGCCCTCTGGCTGTGTTAACTTATAACATTAATAAAGCAAGGACGACTTCTCTCGTGCTGGGTGTTTATTCACCGACCGGATTCCCACTGACGTTGTTACATACATCACGTGACTTTGTTGTGGCGCTACGGAAAGCCGTAAGGGACATTAGCAAATCAAATATTACTAGCAAATATTACAAAGACTATCAGTTATTCTGTCTCATGGAAAATCCTTGCAAAGAGTAGTGCATATTCAGTTAGAGGTAAAAGATAAAGAGGTAACCTGTGCTTGGCAGAAAAGTATTTTGTTATTGCAAGGCCAGAAGAATATCACTCAACTCTCTGACTTGGGTGTTGTCTTTTTTATTTAGCTGGGGGAAATTTTCTAGTAACATGAGCAGTGCGTTCTCAACTATATCTGTTGTTCCATAGCATTCCTACAGTCGTTGCCATGCCATGGTCAGTCCTGATACAGGCTTCATGACATGCACAGAGCGAATTCTTTTCACATGTTCTGTTGACTCAGGTCCTAACCACTTAATCATTAAATCCAGTTCTTTTCTGGCAGTCAAATTTAGATCCTTAGTAGTACTCTGAAAAGAAGTTTTCCATACCCAATAATTTTCAGGATGATGTCGAACTTTAGAAGACCAGAGCTCACCATCTCTTTGTGAATGAAGTACTTTGTGATGCCTTGCACAGCTTTGGTCTCAGAAAAGAGTGCGTTTTCTCTCTTAATAAAGCTCTGTGACTGGTCGTGAATATACACCTGACTCGCAGAGATGTTCCTTAATGGCTCCTCTATTCTATCTTTAAGCTCAGTAGCACTAGGTTGACTGACATCTTGTCTGCCATGATGAGATGCTGAATCATGTCTGGTGGGTCTGAGAGAGTCATCTGGGTCTATATTAAATGGTATTTTAACCAAGTAAGGCTGTGAGTGCCTTTGGACATACTCACTTGTATATTGGGATGCAGTTAGAGGTGTCTCTTGAACTTGTGTTCCCTCTGAGCATTCACCACTTTTGATGTCCTCTGCTTCTTCATAAACAGCAACCTCGGCATTTGCAGCCTTCGATGGTGTTTTAAGCGCCCAACGTACTCTTCCAGGCAGCACTGAACGGAAGGCACTCCCCGCCCCCAACAGTTTCATCCAGTCACAGCACTGGTTAGAGTTAGGGTTAGCGCCAGTGCTGTGATTGGCTGAAACTGTAGGGGGCGGGGAGTGCCTTCCATGCAGCGCTGCCTTGAAGAGTACGTTGGGGGCTTAAAATGCCATCGAGCATTTGCAGCAGCAGCAGCAGCAGTAGCTTAATGGCTTTGAAGAAGGCGTAAACATGCCTCATCACCGCTGCTTCCTGTTCAGCAAAGGATAACTGAGCTTGAGCTGCCGTGCCTTTGCATGGGCCCTAATAGTTCTCCTGATTTCCTACGTTAAATGCACTTATTGTAAGTCACTTTGGATAAAAGCATCGGCTATATGACTGTAATGTAATGTAAAGACTGTTTGCTCCTTTTTGATGATCTAGAACATATGGATTTATTGTCAGTAATTTGTGGAAGTTTACTTCCCTCTCACTGTTCCAGTGTTTATTCTGGCTGGTCACTATCCTCTCGTTGTGGTTGTGATGTGAGCTGATACTGTTTTCCTGAGCTAAGACTAATGGTTGATGACTAATGGTTGGCGGCGCGCTGGACGCAGCGGCTACTGCGGCTCCCTGTTCAGTGCTATGTTTTCTTTGTTATTTATATGTTAGTTTTAAGTTTACTTACAAGTGTGGGTCATGCGCTCTTCTACAACCGTCAGGAACTTTTAAATCTCAGAACAGATTACTCACTTCCCCCCACCATCACAGACAATTTCCCCATTGATATTATCCGCTCACCGGTCCCGCAGTGGAAACGCTGCCCCCGTCGGCAACGTAAACAGAAGAGGGGGAAATGAGGCGGGCTACATGCTAAGCTAATTAGCGCTCCCTTCAAAGTTTCCCTCCCCAGCATCTTCATGGCTAATGTCCGATCGTTGGCTAACAAAATGGACGACATAAGACTCAGGCTGTCCTCTCAGAAAAGGCTGCAGAACTGCTGTCTGCTGATGTTTACGAAGACTTGGCTCAACAGCAACATAGCCGACTCGGCAGTCGAGGTAGCAGACCGCACAGCCATCCGTTATGACAGGACAGCGGACTCTGGCAAGATTCTCGGAGGTGGTTTGAGTATTTATGTCAATAACTCTTGGTGCAACAATATAAAGATCGTTGAAAGGCATTGCTCTGCTGATCTCGAGCTCCTTATGAGTCAGTGCAGGCCTTTTTACCTGCCCAGGGAACTAACGGCCATTACCATCACTGCTGTATACATCCCCCCACATGCTAATGCTAAGGTAGCACTTACGCAGCTACAATGTGCCATCAGCAGACAACAGACCAAACACCCGGACAATGCCTTTATCATAGGTGGTGATTTTAATCAGGCTAACCTCAGGGCTGTATTGCCCAAATTCCACCAGCATGTCTCCTGCCCCACTAGGGGACAAAACACCCTGGACCATCTCTATACAAACATTAAGGACTCATACAAAGCTATTCCCTGCCCCCACCTGGGGCATTCTGACCACCTCTGCCTGTTCCTGGTCCCAGCCTACAAACCCCTAATAAAACGGGTCAAGCCAGCAGTAAAGACAATCACTGTCTGGCCAGAAGGAGCAGTCTCTGAACTCCAGGACTGTTTTGACAACACGGACTGGAGTATTTTTTCACATTCAGCTACCCATCGCTCTCATATAGACATTAATGAACAGACATCTGCCATACTAGCCTACATTAACTTTTGCACTGAGAGTGTCACAAACAAAAAATTCAATCTGCGCCTTTCCAAACCAGAAACCCTGGATGACCAGTGAGGTCCAGCAGCTGCTGAAAGTCCGGGATGCAGCGTTCAAGTCAGGTAACTGGCCTACAGCTCAGCCAGATCTGACCTCAAAAAGGGCGTCAGAACAGCCAAACTTAAATATTCCCTACGAATAGAGGACCACTTGCACAATAACTCCGATCCCTGGCGAATGTGGCAAGGCATTTAGTCTATCACAGAATACAAAAGCTCCAATAGTGGTCCCACTGTCCATGATGCCTCCCTGCCAGACAAGCTAAATAATTTCTATGCCCGCTTCAACAAGGGCAGTACTGACCCAGCCACAAAAATCCCCAGCCACCCAGAAAACCAGGTGCTCACTCTATTGATCGCAGAGGTCAGAGAATCACTGCAGAGTGATGCTATATGTATGCTTTTTAAAACCACCTCTTTCATTCCTGTCCTCAAGAAACCAACATCCACATGTCTGAATGACTACCGACCCATAGCACTCACCCCCTTTGCCATGAAGTGCTTTGAGAGACTGGTTCTGGCTCACATCAAAAACATTATCCCCTCACATTCGACCCACATCAGTTCACCTACCATCCCAAAAGGTCTACTGAGGATGCCATTGCCACTGCCCTGCACTTTGCTCTGACCCACCTTGAATTTAACAACACATACATCCGGATGCTGTTTATAGATTATAGCGCTGCCTTCAACACTATCATCCCCGCCAAACTAACCACCAAACACCTCTCCCTTGGCCTCAACCCCTCCCTCTGTAACTGGACTTCCTGACCAACAGACCTCAGTCTGTTAGGTTAGGTGACCACACCTCCTCCACCCTGACCCTCAGCACAGGTGCCCCTCAAAGGTTGTGTTCTGAGCCCCCTCCTTTTCTCCCTCTTTACCCATGACTGGCTGCCAACTTACCCTTCAAATGTTATAGTTAAGTTTGCAGATGACACCACAGTCATTTGCCATATCACCAACAATGATGAGACGGACGAGATTCAGCACCTCGCATCATGGTGTACTACCAACAATCTTGTCCTCAATGTGCAGAAGACAAATGAGCTGATTGTGGACTTCAGCCATTCACTCATACGCATCAATTGGGTGGAAGAGGAGTGTGTTTTCACCTTTAAGTTCCTTGGAGTCCACATCAGCGAGGAACTTTCCTGGACATTAAACACCCAGGCCCTTGTGAAAAAGGCCCAGCAACGCCTGCATTTCCTGAGGAGGCTGAGGAGCACCCGTCTACCCCCCAAAATTCTCATCAACTTCTACCACTGCACCGTAGAGAGCATCCTGACCAGCTGCATCTGTGTTGTATGGCAACTGCAACTAAGTAGACCAGAAAGCTCTGCAGCGGGTCGTCAAGGCGGCCCAGCATATCACCGGTACTCAGCTCCCAGCCATAAAAGATATTTATCACAAACGCTGCCTTCGAAGGGGTCTTAGCATCAGCAGAGATCCCACCCACCCCAACCATGGACTGTTCTCCCCCCTGCGCTCTGGGAGGCGCTACAGGAGCCTCAGAGCCCGCACTACCAGGCTCAAAAACAGCTTCTTTCCACAAGCTGTTGCCCACCTGAACCTGGCTACCCACTGAATGTCTGTAGATCTTTCTAAATATTTTGTACTCTTGCTCTTTTTTGACTTATTTTTAGCTCTTGGTCTTCATGTGTGTATATCTTATACTGTGTTTGCTGTGTTTGTCTGTGTCTGTCTTGCAGTGTTTGGTGAAGCCACAGTCCTCATTTCCTTTTTAACGTGTGCCTGCACATTGTTTTTAATGACAATAAATTGAATTGAATTGAATAATATTCTCCTGTGCTTGCTGGAGCCTGCTGTGATCTCGTCTTTTACTTTGCTGTCCTCACAGTGCGTCACTATCTTGCAGAGCTAGACTGTTAGTGAACAACTGAGCATTCTCAAATAAAGACAAAGGCGTGAATTTTCTTGATTTTACTGAAATGCATACATCATTATACATGACTTATAACAGAATTCCATTAAACCGAGGATTTACATCATAACCAGCTTATGCTAACAGTCTTAACAGCACATGCTAACATTAGTGTAACTTATTAGTACAGACCACGGATTAACATCAACATTTTGTTTAGTGCTAGGTATATTTCCCAATTACCGCGTGAACTCGCTATGAACTGAAACGAAACTGAAAGCATCACTTATGTGTGCAACAGCACCACAAATCGCCCGCAGGTGGCAGTATAATAATACATACCCCTAAATACATACCCTAATACAACCCCCTACATGCAAACTCCACACAGGACAACCTGAGATGACCCCCCCGGCCAAGGTTGGACAACCGCGGGGTTCAAACCCAGGACCTACTTGCCGCGACAGTGCTAACCACTGCGCCACCGTGCAGCCGGTTAAAAACCTTCCTCTTTAAAACAGCCTACGGCTAATTTCTTGGTGTGTGTGTGTGTGTGTGTGTGTGTGTGTGTGTGTGTGTGTGTTTTGTATATCTTGCTATTTTTATATATTCTGCTCTTGTTTTTGTTACTTTTAATTAATCAGTTTTTATGGCACCTCTTTTTCTTATCTTTTGCCTGTAAAGCACTTTGAAATAATACGAAAATGAATGAATACAAAAATAAATAATTTTTGACATAAGTAGATATGCTTTATTTGTTTATTTTTCAATTTCTGTGCATTTTCATTTATTTTTAAATGAAACTGAACATTTATTTGATAAAAGAGGTGTTTATTTCTTTATTATTTCATTTTTATATTTACGTGTGTATTTATTTATTTATTTCTAATTATGGCCGTTTCAGTCTTCCATTGGACCCAAGCTCTATTACTGTCATTTGTATTTTCATTTCGCCGTATCGGTGATATATTATCACTGAAGTAAATGGGCGATAACAGTCTCCTGACCCTACTAGTAGGTTCAGTAGGCCCCTACCAGCCCATATATTTGGGGCAGATGTGTGATGATAACTCTTATTCAATAGACTGATAACAGCCAAATCGTGTGAATTTTTTGTCAGTTAGTCAATAAAGGGGGGTGGGGTGGGAAAGGCAACACAACAAATGTATGACCGAAACACATCATTCCTTCATTTAAATAAACTTGCCTTGTTGAAGGAAATTATATAGTAAAGGTCAATCAAGACCAGTAATATGTTCAAAAAGATTCAGAGGGTTGTCATTGCCCATCTGTAAATTAGATAAATTTATCAAATGTTCAGTTATTTTTCTGTTAAAGACTTCTGTTAGTTCTTTTTTAACAGCGTCCATGCAAAAATTTTGCACTAACTTTTCCCAAGCCTTGGATTTCCTGGTATTATAGTATGGTCTTTCTGACAAGATCTTTTGCCCCTCATCAATATGTTCTTGCAACATTCGAACGCTTTCTGTTTCGATATACACTCACCGGCCACTTTATTAGGCACACCTGTCCAACTGCTTGTTAATGCAAATTTCTAATCAGCCAATCACATGGCAGCAACTCAATGCATTTAGGCATGTAGACATGGTCAAGACGATCTGCTGCAGTTCAAACCGAGCATCAGAATGGGGAAGAAAGGTGATTTAAGTGACTTTGAATGTGGCATGGTTGTTGGTGCCAGACGGGCTGGTCTGAGTATTTCAGAAATTGCTGATGTACTGGGATTTTCACGCACAACCATCTCTAGGGTTTACAGGGAATGGTCCGAAAAAGAGAAAATATCCAGTGAGCAGCAGTTCTGTGGGCGAAAATGCCTTGTTGATGCCAGAGGTCAGAGGAGAATGGCCAGACTGGTTCAAGCTGATAGAAAGGCAACAGTAACTCAAATAACCACTCATTACAACCGAGGTATGCAGAAGAGCATCTCTGAACGCACAACACGTCGAACCTTGAGGCAGATGGGCTACAGCAGCAGAAGACCACACCGGGTGCCACTCCTGTCAGCTAAGAACAGGAAACTGAGGCTACAATTCGCACAGGCTCACCAAAATTGGACAATAGAAGATTGGAAAAACGTTGCCTGGTCTGATGAGTCTCGATTTCTGCTGTGACATTCGGATGGTAGGGTCAGAATTTGGCGTCAACAACATGAAAGCATGGATCCATCCTGCCTTGTATCAACGGTTCAGGCTGGTGGTGGTGGTGTAATGGTGTGGGGGATATTTTCTTGGCACACTTTGGGCCCCTTAGTACCAGTTGAGCATCGTGTCAACGCCACAGCCTACCTGAGTATTGTTTCTGACCATGTCCATCCCTTTATGACTACAGTGTTCCCATCTTCTGATGGCTACTTCCAGCAGGATAACGCGCCATGTCATAAAGCTCGAATCATCTCAGACTGGTTTCTTGAACATGATGATGAGTTCACTGTACTCAAATGGCCTCCACAGTCACTAGATCTCAATCCAATAGAGCACCTTTGGGATGTGGTGGACCGGGAGATTCGCATCATGGATGTGCAGCCGACAAATCTGCAGCAACTGCGTGATGCTATCATGTCAATATGGACCAAACTCTCTGAGGAATGTTTCCAGTACCTTGTTGAATCTATGCCACAAAGGATTAAGGCAGTTCTGAAGGCAAAAGGGGGTCCAACCCGGTACTAGCAAGGTGTACCTAATAAAGTGGCCAGTGAGTGTAAGTCTTTAGTGGTTGTTTAACTAAGTTGAACTCCTCTCGTAGCCCACATGTATTGCCATTCTTCAATTTAAAAGGTTTGTTAATGTATTTATCATAATATTGACGACATTTAAAAGAGATATCATTATCATCATCTTTTAAAAAACGATATGTTGGACCAGAAAAGCCCCAATAATTTTTGAATGTTACACAGAAAGTGACTCCAAGACGTTGCAAATCAATAGCCATATCACAAAGCTTCGTCATACACGAATCCTTATTCTTGTTTTTTAAACATGGGCTATTTGTTGTGTAAATCCAAACTAAATCAGGCACATGTTTTTTTCTTTTCGATTTATAATAATTAGTAATATTCTTACATAATATTTCCTCAGTGTGCACTACTACCTCACCATATTTTTGAGGTTTGTGAAGAACTGAGGAAATAATTATCCCATTTTTTAAAGTTACAGCAAAAGCAATCTGTTTATCTTGTGCTATTTTAGTACGAATATCACTATTTTTAGTAATTGCCTTTTCAATATCCGGAAGAAAGCGAGCATAATTTAATTGATTCAGATGCAAATTAAAATTTTCATCAGGACATTCAATTACGTTAAAGAAAATTTCTTTTATGTGTTCTTCCCGCCAACGTTTCTCTGTTGTATCTGGTATATTTTTGTTGTTTGGCCAATGTTTTTTAAAACTTGTAAAAAAAAAGGGGTCGTCCTTTTTCGATTTTAAAGTTTCATGTGAATTTAGAGCAGTCGGATATGCTTTGTAAGTTTCATCCGGACAGTCCTCTTTTATCTTGCCTTCTTTCCTCATCTCATCATCAGCCGCTTCGCCGGGGTCGGGTCGCGGTGGCAGCAAGCAAAGTAGGGAACTACTGACGTCCTTCTCCCCAGCCACGCCCCCCAGCTCCTCCTGGGGGATCCCAAGGCGTTCCCGGTCCGCAATGTACATGTAGTCCTTCCAGCGAGTTTTGGGTCTACCTCGGGGTCTCCCCCCAGTTCGGAAAACCTTGGAAGGAAGGTGCCCAGAAGGCATTTTAATCAGATTCTCGAACATGAGAAGGGGAGTTGTGTGTGAGAAGTTCGGGCGGTTGAACACCAGACGAGCGGCAGCTTTCTGAACAAGCTCCAGAGGTCTGATGGCCAACACCGGGGCGCCAGCAAGGAGGGGGTAACCGAAGTCCAGCCAGGGGATGACGAGAGCCTGGATGAGATCTTGTGCCATCTCGTCGGTGAGGAATGGGCAAATGTTATAGAGGAGAAATCTGCGGGAGCGAGCAACCCAGGCCACAATGTTCACGTAGTCCTTCCAGTGAGTTCTGGGTCTACCTCGGGGTCTCCTCCCAGTTCGGAAAACCTTGAAAAGAAGGCCCCCAGAAGGCATTCTAATCAGATTCCCGAACCACCTGAACTGGTCGCGTTTGACACCAAGGAGCCGCAGCTCTACTCTGAGCTCCCTCCGGCTTTCTTTCCTGAAAATAAAAAAGGCAGACTTTTATTTACAAATAAAAAAGAAAGAAAATAATAATTCCAGTGCAATATCTATGACTCTCAAATTTTATAATGCTAAACTCAAGCAGTTCACTTTTTGAAATGTTTGGAGGAATTATACCTACTTCACTTCTGTTAAGTCCATAGAGCTGCCAGAGGAGCACATTCCCCCCATCTCCAGTTCATCTGCAGCCTGGGGTCCTTCAATGGGCTCACCGAGATGGTCCTCTCCTGGATCTGGTGTGAAGACCTCAAATCTGAAGACAGCAGCATGGTGGCACATTGTGGAAAATAGTAAAAGGGAAATATTAACTTAATTGTAGTTTAATTCCCTAGAATAAGTCTTATTTTCCATCTTATCTGTCCATCTATCTATCTATCTATCTGTCTGTCTGTGGGAACCAAGTTATGTTTATATGTTTAGTTCTATAAATAAGCGCAGTCTGTATTGGGTTAATAGCTTACATAAATCGAGAGTGATTTCATTGGATAAGTTAATTAATAATTGTTAAAAGTCAGCTAATAATAATTTGATTTAATTCATGTTGATGTAAGCGTGATATTTTGTAAAAGGCAACACTGTGAACTTTCTGTTAGAATGGTGCGTTAGGTTACTGTCACTTTAAGACATATTAGATCTTGTGCTATTATGAAGTGAGCCAGAGAGAGGACATTTTGTTTTGTGTGGAGTTGAAGCCAAGCAGGGATCGAGCCACACGAGTTTACATACCTTGAACACTTAAAACTCTGATTTATCGAGCCCACTCTCTGCACCAGCTTGATAGGGGGCTTTGGTCTACCCTGTGCCTTTACTCCTAGTTTTGCCTCACAGGAGAAAGTGTGAAAAGATTCCCGTAGGATCCGGTCCACGATATTTGCATCCATCATAATTCTTCTTTGCATTTATAAATCCCTGTGATGTTCTGGCCACACCTTGGCCACATAACACCCAATTGGCCAAAGAGGTACACTGAAAATAGGCCTATTGCCCAGAAACTGGTCACTTATGTAAAACTCTATCAAACCTCACACAATACTATTAAAACTGCAAACAGCAAGTTACCAAGGAATATATTTACAAGCTAAAAGGATAACTAAGTCAAAACAGCTAGGCAACAAGAAATATTTAAGGGCACACTAGGTGAAAAAAACAGCTACAGCTAGATTAAGTAAATAAGACAAGTAAATAGAATAAGACAGCTGCAGCTAGAATAAGATCCCACTAGGAACCAGCAGCAGATGTATAGAGAAAAGGACTAATACTCAATCAGCTGGAATAAGACTAATAGCAACTGTTCAGCAAGAAAGATGATACTTACTCCATACTAGATGAACCAGCAATTCAGTCACTCCAGAAATTAAAATGCACACTGGATTGAAACTGAATGAGGCCAGATTTATAAATCCCTGTGATGTTCTGGCCACACCTCCTCTTGTCCAAAAAAAGGGTGGTAGGGGTGTTACTGTAAAAAAAAAAAAACCCTAAAAATAAAAAGGCAAAACACGGGAGACGAAGGCGAGTTTGAACTTTATTCCTCGGCGCCAAAACCATACTGAAAGAGGAACAACCTTGCACGAGAGAGCCCGGACACGTAAACCACGCCCCCAGCTCACAGCCCTGCTGGGTGAGAGGCATAGCCCCTAGTGTCCGCCACAATGGAAAACAAGAGAAGCTCTATTTTTAAATACTTCCTTTACTTATCTCCACTTCTTTATGCAAAATCAAGGTTACTTATGTAACGGGGGCAGTCCTATGCTGTTCTTTGCTGGTCAGCCTGCCGCACGCCCGTCACTTCCACCATCAGCTCTGCGTTGTGTTCTATTTTCGGTGGGGTCCCAGATGTTGTGGGGGGCCCTCAGTCTCTCATCATCATCATCATCATCATGATCAAGAAAGGAGAGGGGACACACAGGACTCTATTTGGCTCACCTTGCCATTTATTTTGGTTTCGAACCCTTCGACAAACGTCCAGTCCTCCAGCGGGAGCGGTGTTTCTTACGGACGTGGGGGTCGAAGTTCAACCACTGCCCGGACTTCAGTCGTGTGCGTTAGAAGGAGAAACCGTCCACGGGACTCCGATGTAAGAAAGGATAAACAAGTATTTTATCCCACAGCTTGCAGTATCTTCTTACAGGGATACTCAAGGTTACTTTCTCCTCAACCAGCAAAACTGTCCTCCGGTAAGAAACACGCGTCGCTCGGCTCGATCGCTGCTTGAGCCTCCTCCCACAAAACAAAAATGGCCTCTCCCGCGTTCCGTCTTCCGTGTACCCATAAGACCTCTCTCTTAAAGCGACAGTACACGTATATGACGGTCGTTGTAAAACACATAAAAGTAAATAATGACATAAAATAAAATGTAGTAAACACAAATAACAGCACACAGACAGGATTTGGTGATATTTCATACTCAAACAAAATAAAATAAAAACATTAATTTTAACCTGGTTACATTCACCCCACCTGAAATTCACCAACATCCTGACAGCAGGATAAAAAGAGAAAGAGGAAAGGAAAAGCCCATCACTGACTACTGGCACAAGTGAAAAGAAGGACCTAGCCCTCCAGTCAACTTAGGAGCTACCTCGGTTACGAGGTCCAGAAAATAATGAGGTTGATCAAGTCTCAGAATTCCCTTAGATCAATGTGACGCCTGATACGCCACACCATGCACTTGGCCCAAAACAACCCTGTCTGATAGACACCTAATAACTCACATTAAACTAGTTTGAATGACTCCAACCTCCATCAAAGTTCAAACCCTCACACTCCGTAGAAATGGCATCTGAGCCATAGATTCTATTAACCTGTTCACTGACCTCACCACCCTCCCCGTGCGTGTCCTAACCCGACCATCGCTCTCTACTTGTGTGCGTGAGACAGTGCGAGCTGCAACATCTGTATCGAGTGAGGGTGGTGCCCCTGTGTGCGAATCAGTGTGAGATATAACACCTACATCGAGTGAGTGTGATGCCTCTATGTGTGGTGCATGTTTGTTGTGTGGTGCGTGTGTGTTGGGTGGAGACTGAGCAGTGGCCCCCACAGGACTGACTACCAGACTAGACGGAATGAACTCTTCCGCTTCTGCCCACTCAGATCTAGGTGAGTCTCCAAGTGATGAGACTGCTAGCCCCACTGCATCCCCTGAGACCGTCAGGCCATCTGCACTGTCCTCCTCATCGGACCCTGCGCAGTCAAGCAACTGACTGGTTGTACTGGACTCCTCACCCTGATCTAACTCAGGAAGGGGCAAGAAGTTGACCTCCAACAAACGGTTCCTGTGCACCACCCTGGTGTGCCCCTCTGCATCCTGAATCTTGTAGACGTGGATATTGGGGTTGACACCGACAACCGTGTACACTCCGTTCTCCCATTTGTCAGCCAACTTTCTCTTCCCTCGCTCACTCTGGTTCGCAACCAAAACACGATCCCCGACAGACAGGACAGTGCCCTTGGCATGTCTGTTGTACTGTCGCGCCTGATGCTGCTGCTCAGCCGTGGAGTGCTTCTGAGCAATCTCCATTGCACTCCTTAGACAGGAAAGCAGAGACTGAGCATAAGAGTCATAATCAACAACGTGAGGGTCATGCAAAACCTGCCTGAACATAACATCCACCGGCAGTCTTGGGACACGCCCATACATCAGGAAGAAAGGTGCGTAACCCGTGGTCTCGTGAACAGTGGCATTGTACGCGAGCGTGAGAGAATGGATCTGCTGAGGCCACTGTTGCTTCTGCTGAAGCGGAAGGGAACGGAGCATATTCCCCATCGTGCGATTAAACCGCTCTGTCCCGCCATTACCCATAGGATGGTAGGCCGTCGTGTGGGACTTCGCTACACCCGCCAACCTGAGAAGCTCTGCAATCAGGTTGCTCTCAAAGTTTGTGCCCTGGTCAGAATGTATTCTCTCCGGAAACCCGTAAACACAGAATACATGATCCCAGAGTTTCTTGGCGACCTGCTTCGCTGTCTGATTGGCGCAGGGGAACGCGTGAGCAAGCTTAGTGAAGTGGTCAGTAACCACTAGGACATCGACCGACCGCTGCTTACTGTCCTCAGCGGACCAGAAATCCATACACACAAGCTGCATCGGTGCGGAGGTTTTAATGCTCTCCAGGGGCGCGCAAGCAGCTGGCTCTGGGGTCTTCCCAAACACACATCTCCGACAGCATCTGACATACGCTCTGATATCCCTCTCCATGTCAGGCCAATAAAAACGCTGCCTTGCAAGAGAGAGAGTACGGTCCTGGCCCTGATGACCAGCGTGATCGTGGATGCCAGACAGTGCCTTGTCTTTCAGACTCAGAGGTAAAACATACTGAGACCGCCTCTGCTTGGACACTGGGTCCTTTGTCACCCTGTACAAGACACCATCATTGACTTCCAACTTCTCCCACTGTTTCAACAGCCTGAGGACCTTCTGGTCAGTACCATGCCTCTCACATCTCGATGGCCGCTTCCGAACAGCGACAAAGGGCAACACCTTGGAGATGCAGGGGTCCTGCTCCTGACTCAACCTGAGCTCCTCGGTGGATAACATTGGCAGTGTATCCTGACCACCCGACAGATGCTGAACGTGCTGGACCAAACTGAGTGCTGTGAATACTGATGCATCAGGCCAGTCACATTTGGCTTGACAAAAAGCCCTGACCTCAGCTGCATCACCAGCAAACCCAGATCGCGCACTACTCACTGTTTGGGACTGGCAACCGAGTCTGAAAACATCCTGCACAGAGTCCCCCTCAACCCCGTCGGCTTCCTGAACAAGGGCCGGGTAGGGCTCCCTAAGTAGCCTCTGACTGACGGGCTTGGAAAAAGGGTCGCGACTCAAGGCATCCGCCACCACGTTTTTCTTCCCTGGCAGGTGTTTGAGATCGAAAGTATAAGACGCCAACTTAGACACCCAGCGGATCTCACACGCGTCAAGCTTCGGCATCGTTAGGAGATAAGTCAGCGGATTATTATCTGTCCAAACGGTGAAGCTTTGACCCTTCAGCCAGTGGCTGAACTTTTCACAAACACTCCACTTCAGCGCCATGAACTCCAGTCTATGAGCTGGATACTTCCGCTGTGAGGCACTGAGGGACTTGCTTGCAAAACCAACAGGTCTGGCCTTGGACTCTCCTCGGGGCACTTGAGACAGCACCGCGCCGAGTCCGTCCAAAGACGCGTCGACCGACAAAATGAAAGGCACCTCAAAGTCAGGATGGGCAAGCACCACACACTCCAGTAACATCGTCTTCAACAGATCAAATGCTTCCCCACATTCCACCGTCCAGTCTGCGGAGGTAAGCTTACGGAAGCTGCCATGGGGCTTCTTATCCTTAGCTGACCTCCCCCTCCTCTTTTGTCCAGCTGTAAGGGCGAACAGGGGCTTAGCCACGGAGGAGCAGTTCGGGAGGAAATGCTGGTAGTAAAATACCATACCAAGGAAAGATTTGATCCGACGAACAGAAGGCGTGCACCCATCACCTTCCATGAGATCCTGCACTGTCATGTTGGAGATGACCTCTACTTTGGAGGGATCGACAGACACACCTCCGCCATCAACCACGTGGCCCAAAAACCGCACCCGCTTCTGCAGCAGATGACACTTTTTCGGAGCCAGTTTCAAGTTGTTCTCCCTCAACCTCTGAAACACAGTGCGGAGCCTCGACAGAGCCTCAACCTCTGACGGCGCGAATACAAGAAGATCATCAAGATAGCACAAAAGCTTCGTGAAGTTCAGATCCCCAAAGATCCCAATCATCATTCTCATGAAGGCTGCAGGGCTATTACAAAGGCCCTGTGGCATGCGATTGTATTCATGCAACCCAAGGGGAGTCGTGAAAGCAGTGTATTTCTTGTCATCTTCATGCATTGGGATGTTGAAGAAGCCAGAGGTGAGGTCCATCGTACTAAAGAGGCAGTTACCACCCAGCGCGGCAAGACAGTCCGACTGGTGTGGCAAGGGATGAGCGTCTTTCAAGGTCCGAGCATTCAGCCATCTGAAATCAGTGCAGATCCGAAGCCCGCCATCCTTCTTCCACACCATAACCAGCGGTGAAGCGTATGCGCTCGAGGACTTCCGGATAATCCCTTTCTCCTCCATATCAGTGAGAACCTGTCTAAACTTCTGCTAGTGGGCTGGGGGAACCCTCCTGTAGGGCAAGCGAAAGGGGCGCTCATCCACCAGATGGATGCGATGTGTGTATCCTGTGACCTCGCCACAATCCAGAGAGTCCCTGGAGAAGATGTCATGGTACTCGGTGAGCAGCTGAGTGAGCTGGGACTTGCATGCCTCACTAACCTGACAGGAGCTGAGGTCAATGTCACTGAGTCCGAGCTCTGACAAACTCCTAGCCGGCTGGACAGGCGGACAGGCACTATCTGTGGCGTTGGACTCATGCCTCCCTGCAACTGATTGCAGTCCCTGGAAAACATTAAAGTCCTCAATCGCCAAGCATGGAAACACATCAGCCAACTTGCAGTTCCTTTTCAGCGTGATGGCTTTGTCAGATGGATTGACAACAGTCATGGGTACCCACCTATCACCCCAGAGCGGTGTGACAAGTCGACCTACGAGTACACTGCGTGGCATGGCCTTGGAGTCTGTCGGCTCCACAACAACAGTGCTTCCAGCTGACATAGGCACCTTAGCAGGAAGTCTGCCCCTGACTAAGTGCTCGTGCCTCGGTAAGAGTGTCACGGCCTGGGTGAGCTTAACAGTACCTATCTTCTCAGGAACTGCACCACCCCTCCAGCGCTCTACATTCGTGAACATGGACAAGAACTGTTCAACGTCAGGACTAGACGGATGTTCCTGTCCGGACGCGATGTCCCAGTACTCAGTACCACTCTTGAGTACATGGGCCACATGTTTAATGACGTTTGTGCCGACCATCAGATCATCATGCTGACCGGGCACGACCAGAGTGGGTATGACAAAGGAAACACCATAAAGCTGCATGTTGAGGTCATAAAAACCATCAGGCCTAGTCTCCAGACCACCGCAGCCAATCAAGACAATGTTCTCTTCAGGCTGCTGCTTCTCAGGTAAAACACCCCCAGAGCGGAGCTTCTCTACTGCATTTTCACTGATACTGCATGACATAGAGCCAGTATCCAACATGCCATTAAGCTGCACACTCTGGTTGACAAGAACAGGAGCATAGAACAAGTCACTGAAAGCCTGAATCCTCTGTGTCGCCTGAATGACCATACGTGAACCCTGAGGTGCTTTGGCACACTTGTCTTCATACAAGTGAGCCAGGTCGGAGACATCAGTGAGGGATACATCTACTTTACCCACACCATCCCTCTCTAGGTGTGGGTTTAGTAGTTTAACGGACGAGACTGACGACCAGCTCTTCCACCAGGCTGAGAACGGAGCTGGTTGGGCGGCTGAGGGTGAGGACAGTCCCTCTTCCAATGACCAGGAGACAAACAGTTTATACATCGGTTCTCCCGGCTGCAGTGGGAAAATGTGGAGTGATCCGGAGACTTACAAATCCTGCACAACCTCTGTGGTGTGTCTGGCACCCGCCCTACGGCGTTAGCTGGCGGTTGAGTCAGCGTCGGTGTCCGGACTGCAGCGCTAACTGGAACCTGAGTCTGCATTGTGACCAAACGGTCTAGCAAGCTCACCAAACTCCTCATATAGTCATCACTGCCAGAGACAGGTGCGGGAGACGGTGCGGGAGACGGTGTAGGAGACCTTGCAAAAAATGGTATAGGAGATGATGCATGAGCCGGGACGGGAGATGGCACCACCGGCACGGTCGTGTTCAAGTCGGGAGCCATGTCGACTACAGGGACATGAACCTGTGAATGGAACCTACACTCTACCGCGCCTGCTTCACGTTGTCCACCTGCAGCAACACGGGACTTCCTCTCCAGCATGTGCTCATCAAGCCTCTCCTGGATCTCGCTAGCAGACCATTTCCCTGCGGACTTGAACTTAAAAACATTGGCAAGAGACTGATCTGGACAGTGTTTGATAAACATCATGCTTACCTCGTGGCTTGGCTCTTCAATACTACGGCCCTGCCACTTCAAGCATTCGTCAGCCACCTCCACTGTCTTATTAAGCCTAATCCAATACTCCATAGCGTCCTCACCTGGCTTGGGCAGCGTACTGTAAAAGTCCGCCAGGGGCATGCTCGAGTATGTGAAGTCACTAAAGTGTTGCTTCAGTACATCAAAAATAATGTGGGGGTTCGCTATGTGGTCGACAGATGTGTTGCGCAGCTTTATCCTCACCACGTCCCTTGCTTTCCCCATAAGCTTAGCTAGAATCTCATGTGACTGCTCACTAACTGGAATGGCTCGCTTCCTCAAATACAATGTCATAAGGCTCTCCCACTCATGAACTGTAAACTTATCAGAGCTATCGCCCCTGAAAATAGGAGGCTCCCTAGCATCTGTCTGCATTACTACTCTAACAGTAGGCACTGTCTCCGAACACTGTTCAGCAGACCTAGCACTGTCTGTGTGTGTGTTTCTAAGCATTTGTGTTTCCTGCAGCTTAGCAGTGATTGACTCTCCTATCTTCTCTGCTAACTGAGTAATGAGCATTGCTAACTCACCCACTGGCTGCTCGCTGTTACCTAGCACAGCCCCTTCGCTGATACCTGGCCTGGCCCGTTCTACGTAGCGTGTGGAGGTGAACTGAGGAGTGCCAAATGTGGTCGGGTCTCTAGGTCCTGGTGCTCTGGTGTCTGGTTCCCCGCCCTCTAAGAGCTGCCCGAAACTCCTACCTACACCTAGCCGTAAACCCCCACCCACATCTAACTGGTACCCCCTCTCCATAGCACACTGGCGATCCAAAAGATCCTGATCAGCAATGTTACCCCCACCTACGTACAAACCACCCTCTGCCATGTTCCTACCTCTAACACTCAGAAAAAATAAAAAATAAAATAAAAAAGTGAAAAGCTCAATTCATTTAAATAATTGAATCTAGAAATCACTAAGCGATTGAAACAATCACACACAATCAACAAATTCACCAATAGATTAATCACATATGCACATATCCAGTAGTTTACATCAATAGATTATTCACACGAGTCCTTCAATCACATCAACATTAACCTTTTTTCCTTTTTTTTTTCGTGTGTTTTTCTTCCTTCAGTATATACAAATGTCCTGTTCACAAGCCCAGTCCATGGTAACCACAGCTACGACTGTCCAGTGTCCACACAGCTCAACTCCAGTCCACTGTAACATGAGCGTACAGTCTATAGAAATACCTGAGGACGTCTGGGGCTTGATGACGACAGCAGCCTCCCGCGGCGAGCAACTGATGTCACTCTCAGGATCCAGGAGGGTCACGGCACCAATGTAACGGGGGCAGTCCTATGCTGTTCTTTGCTGGTCAGCCTGCTGCACGCCCGTCACTTCCATCATCAGCTCTGCGTTGTGTTCTATTTTCGGTGGGGTCCCAGATGTTGTGGGGGGCCTTCAGTCTCTCATCATCATCATCATCATCATCATGATCAAGAAAGGAGGGGGGACACACAGGACTCTATTTGGCTCACCTTGCCATTTATTTTGGTTTCGAACCCTTCGACAAACGTCCAGTCCTCCAGCGGGAGCGGTGTTTCTTACGGACGTGGGGGTCGAAGTTCAACCACTGCCCGGACTTCAGTCGTGTGCGTTAGAAGGAGAAACCGTCCACGGGACTCCGATGTAAGAAAGGATAAACAAGTATTTTATCCCACAGCTTGCAGTATCTTCTTACAGGGATACTGTCAGATGTATCGGCGTAGCGGTGGAGATTGATACAACTTGACACTATTAGTATCTTTAGCCTTTGGCATATTTATTTTCCATCAGGCTCATCATGCGACCATGTTGTCGCATGATCTTGAATCAACAAGTCTACCGGAACTGGTAGGCTACCAACAGAAGAAGTGGCAGTGACATCACATCCTGATGCACTGCCTAGTGTAAACATTGCCCTCTGGTGGACAAATAATATTATTGCCCTCTATTGGGCACAGGAGTTATATCCATTACTATGAACACAATAAGTAAGGGCGTACATTATATTATAATAAAACATTCAACACCCCCACTCGCACATAGCTTATTGTGGTATAACAGTGCAATGTAGAAAACAATAACTAAAAATATTCCCGCTATTTGGGGATTAGTTACCAAAATAACAAAAATACAATGAGTCACACCATACATGGCGTTTTAGCAGTTCAAGTACCAAACAAGTGCTGAGCAAACTTTTTAAGTTGTAGCTTTGTGGCTGGTTTGGTCATCAAGTCAGCGATCATGCTGTCAGTAGGACAGTATTCCAGAGATATCTTACCACTACTAACAGTCTCTCGTATGAAGTGATATTTAATATCAATGTGTTTACATCTTTGGCGATTAACTGGATTTCTTGCTAAAGCAATTGCTCCTTGGTTGTCATCATAAACCTTAGTTTGTGCATATTTGTATTTATCCATACCCTTGAGTAGCTGATGTAAATACATACACTCCTGAATAGCTGACGCTAAGGCCATGTATTCTGCCTCGCAGGTAGATAGTGCAACTGTCGGTTGTTTCCTACTCTTCCAAGAAATGAGAGAGCTTCTCTCACTTAGGCTGACACAATATCCCGTGGTGCTACGTCTATCAGAGACCTCTGAGGCCCAGTCAGCATCACTGTGGATTATAAGCCCTAGCTGACTTTTGTAATCCCTTTTAAAACATAAACCACGGTGACTTGTACCCTTGAGATACCTGAACACGTGCTTTACTGTGTTCCAGTGCTCCTCAGTTGGATCAGAGAAATGTTGGGAAAGTTTGCTGACCACAAAACTTAAATCTGGCCTAGTGCAAGTAGCCAAATAAATCAAACTCCCAACTGCCTCTCGATACAACCTTGGATCTTCCATTTTTTCTGCATCCTCTGTGTATTCTAGTTTTGCCTCGCATGGGGTCTCTCTAGACTTACAGTCTTGCATCCCAAACCTGGAGAGGATTTTATTCACATACCTCTCTTGTGACATAGTGACTTGGCTCCCTGACTGGTGAAAATCAATCCCTAGAAAATGATTGAGTTTCCCCAGGTCTTTCATTTTGAACCTAGCGGTGAGCATCATTTTTACAGTTTTCACAACATCCTCATTGTTAGCGGCAATGATTAGATCATCAACCCATACAATAATGATTACTTTTTCATTTTCCTTTTCCCTTGTGTATTGACAGTTATCAGCAGGATTTTGTTTGAAACCATTTTCTGTGAGGTATGCATGTAACAGAGCATACCAGTTCCTGCCGGACTGTTTAAGTCCATAAAGGGACTTCTGTAGTTTGCATACTAGTCGTTCTCCGGTTTTTGATACCTCCTCATAACCTTCTGGTTGTTCTAAGTATATCTCTTTATCTATTTTTGCATGCAGGTATGCAGTTTTTACATCCATCTGATGTAAAACTAAATCGTCCTGCACTGCTTTCTGCATGACAACTCTAACAGTAGTCATGTCAGCTGTCGGCGAGAAGGTTTCTTCGTAGTCAATACCTTCCTTTTGGCTGTAGCCCTTAGCTACATATCTAGCCTTACATTTTTCTGACCCATTAGCGTCACTCTTTAGGGAATACACCCACCTGCCCCCCACTGTCTTTTTGCCTGGTGGCAACTGGGTGATTTTAAAAGTCTCATTCTCTTTCAGTGACTGCATTTCGTCATCCATAGCATTTTTCCACTGTTTTGACTTTGTTGACCTGATAGCTTCCTGAAAAGTTTGTGGTATGTCACAAACAGCTCTGTAACAAGCATCTACACAAATTACCAGTGTGTCTGTTGTATCAGTGTCGTATTCCTGTAAATGCGCTGGCATTCTCCTATTTCTAGGTGGGTTCCTTCTAACTCCCCCACTGCTTGGCTGTTCACTCTCGACCTCAGAAACATCACCACCAACACTTTGACCTGATGCATTTTCATCATCATTTATCTCATTGTCATAGACCATGGGTTCTACCTCCCTGTCCTGACATTCACTGTGTGGTCCCTGTGTCTGTGTTTCTTTCTCTTTAGGGGTCCTATTGTTGAACTTCACCAACCTGTGTCGTGATACCTTCTGTGTGTCAGGAAAATATACAAGATAAGCAGGACTATTCTTATCGTAGCCCACGAAAACACCCTCTTTACATCTGGAGTCCATCTTCCCTTTCTCTTGTGTGTATGTAAAACACACAGACCCGAATTTCTGAAGTCTGGACATGTCTGGTTTCTTGCCTGTAAGCATCTCATATGGTGTTTGCTGGGTGCGTTTACTATAGCACCTATTTCTTACGTGTGCTGCGGTCTGCACAGCATGACTCCACAGTGTATCTGGTAACTTGCTGTCTAGCAGCATACACCTACCCATCTCAAAGAGGGTTCGCCAACCTCTCTCCGCTGTACCGTTCTGGTGAGGTGAATAGGGTGCGGATGTTTCATGTTTTATGCCATTTTTGGTTAGCAGTGCTCTGAACTCTTTACTGGTGAATTCGCTCCCATTATCTGAGCGAATTATTTTGACCTTTCCAAAGGGGGCGGAGTCTGCTAAGTACCTCTCTGTGGCCTGTAAGGCATCACTTTTGGATTTGAGAAAATATACGGTCATCGAACCCGAATAATCGTCTGTAAAAGACTGTGCATACTTGTGACCTTCTAGACTTGGGGTTCTCATGGGACCAGCAAGATCCGTAAGGACTAGCTGAAGAGGCTCTGTAGCCTTTTTATCTGCCTCTCTATTCCGTGTTTGTGTGAACTTTCCTTTAGTACATATCTCACACATCTGTGCTGGTCTAACAGCACTACCTCGTATTTCCATACCTCTTACCACACCCATTAGTTTGCTTACATCCTCGTAGTTGCAATGCCCTAAAATCTCATGCCATGTTTGCATGTCATGGCACACACTGCAAGTATCAACATTTTTCACAACAGTGGGTAGGTAGAACAAATTACCACTTTCATGGAAATCAAACCTGGTACCCTTCTTGGTGAGCATGTGACTGTCCCCTCTCTTAAAAGTCACTGTCGCCCCTGCATTGGTTGCTCTTGCCACTGAAAAGATGTCGTGCGGGTACGTCGGCATATACAATGCGTCCTGTAGCTGTGCGGTTTGTTCTCGTCCATCGCTGTCTAGTAGAGAGATCAGCGCCGTCCCTCTGCGTTGCGCTGTCCCCGTGCACTTAGTTCCATCTGCCAGCTCGATTGAATGGGCGTCGGGCTGGAAAGTGTTATCGAAGCTCTCGAACATGGCAATATCAGTCACAATGTGAGATGTCGCCCCAGCGTCCACCATGATCCCTTTCTTTTTCACATTGGCTGGTGGCCTGTCGTTGCTCGTCGCCATGAAGAGGAAGTCCCTGTCGTTCCTGCTCTCCTCCTCTTCGTCCTCTGCAACCTTTCGGGCTCCGTCTCCTTTTCCCTTCTTCCTGCACACTGAGTCAGCGTGCGAGTTGCTCCTGCAGTGACCGCACCACACTTTCTGGGTGCACTTGGTCCTGACATGTCCTTTAACACCACATCGGTAACACGTCAGAGTGGCTTCCCCATCTTTTCTTTGTGTCTTGGTGCCTTGTTTGCTTTGCTTAGTGTTAGTCTTCATCACAGTGTCCGCAGATCCAGACGTCCTCATCTTTTCGGACTCTTCATACACCCTCAATCTTCTCTTAAAGTCTTGGAATGTGACATTGTCCTCATTTTGTGTTACATGGACAGCCAGTGGTCTAAATGAGTCAGGCAGTCCATTCAAGATGGTGGCTACAAGTAGCCCATCACTTATATTCTCTCCTGCATCGCGGAGAGCTGTTATAATATTCTCTGCCCTTATTATGTAATCTGTAACAGTCTCAGTTCCTTCCATACTTATAGTGGTCAAGGATGTGTACAGATTCAGAATCCTTGGCTTGCTTTTACCTGTATAGTGCTCTCTTAATATTTTTAGAGCTTTGCGGCCATCTTCAGCAGCATCGTGTCTTATTAATGACAGACTCTTATCATCAAGTGAATTTACTAATTGTGCATAACAGTCTGCATTTCTTGCTACATCTGTAGCTATAGCGTTAGCATCGGCACCGTCGGCTGGTGCTTGTAAAATAGTGTCTTTTAATTTCAGAATGTGTAACCGGCTAAGAAATCTTGTCTCCCACAGATCGTACTTATCCTCTGCTCCGTCGAACACGGGCCTCATTAACTGCTGCTGTAACAAGGAGACCGTTCCTGCTGCAGCCGCCATTATCACTTTCTTTTCCAAGTTCAATCTCCAAACGTTGAACTGCGGCTTGTAGAAACTCTCGTTGCGCGCTTTTCACTGCATTTTCAGCGGGAGTCTCGGCGCCGTCTTCAGAAGCCCTTTTAGCCTAGCTAGTAGCTTCACTTGGCTAACAGACAAAAGTTCGTTTTTCTGTTACCTTTCCTTGCTCTAAACTGGCATGACTGGGCCCATAACCTGTCAGATGTATCGGCGTAGCGGTGGAGATTGATACAACTTGACACTATTAGTATCTTTAGCCTTTGGCATATTTATTTTCCATCAGGCTCATCATGCGACCATGTTGTCGCATGATCTTGAATCAACAAGTCTACCGGAACTGGTAGGCTACCAACAGAAGAAGTGGCAGTGACATCACATCCTGATGCACTGCCTAGTGTAAACATTGCCCTCTGGTGGACAAATAATATTATTGCCCTCTATTGGGCACAGGAGTTATATCCATTACTATGAACACAATAAGTAAGGGCGTACATTATATTATAATAAAACATTCAACAGATACTCAAGGTTACGTTCTCCTCAACCAGCAAAACTGTCCTCCGGTAAGAAACACGCGTCGCTCGGCTCGATCGCTGCTTGAGCCTCCTCCCACAAAACAAAAATGGCCTCTCCCGCGTTCCGTCTTCCGTGTACCCATAAGACCTCTCTCTTAAAGCGACAGTACACGTATATGACGGTCGTTGTAAAACACATAAAAGTAAATAATGACATGACATAAAATAAAATGTAGTAAACACAAATAACAGCACACAGACAGGATTTGGTGATATTTCATACTCAAACAAAATAAAATAAAACATTAATTTTAACCTGGTTACACTTACCAATGTGTTAATGTTTGTGGCAATAGAATGGAAACTTCTGGTCTTTACTGGAACGTGCCCCGACAAGTTTTCCGTGCGTCAAGAGGGCGTTGCTGATGTCAGCCAAGGACAAGCGCCACATTTAATTAAGTTCACTGAAATACTTGGATTAATCTGAACGTGCTTATTTACATGTAAACGTGAAGATGTGAGATGTACTTAAGATTAACATGTACGTGTTTTTGAGTGACACTAAAGTTTGTGAACGCTCAAGTTTTGTTGTTGTTTTTATACTTTTCAGTTCATTTCAAATTGCATTCCCTTTGAGGCCATTCTGGCATGAGCTTAGGTGTAATGACAATGTATCTTGGTTACCTCATCTCAAAGGTAACCAGCTAGTTTCTCTGTCAGTCGGTGCCCTTCACAGTTCCCTACTTGGTTAGGTGAGCAATAACCCGCAAGTTGGGAGTGGTGCATCAAATCACAAGATATTGGTATTAATGTGGTGCAGTCACAGGGGTTGCCGTGGTCATAATAGCAGGGGCTGGAAGGGGGACCCAACGGAAAAAAGTTTAGGAACCACTGCTTTAGGTGCTGGTGCGACAATTCAGCTGATGATTTTGACAACAAATGAGTATCTATCCTTGCGTGTGTCAGTGTGTGTAGGACCGGAGTCAAGTCTAAGGGCATAGGAGGTAAAGTGCAGATGGTGGGGGAGGAGGTTCCCGTGTTTTGCTATTGTAGCCGGGTGGTAAATCTGTTAAATATGTTAAATGATTTTCCACTTAAATTTAGTATAGTTTAACTGTTAATATATGTAATTGTTACACTGTCAAGCCATGTAAAATGTCATTTGATGTATTTAAATTGTGAAGCAGATTTTGAGTGTATTTTTATAGTTTTGGTTGTCATTGCATGTTTTGACCAGTAAGTGGCAGTGTTGCGGACTTTTATTGTAACTCCGTGCAAGTTATCCAAGTGCATCTTGGGTACTCTTTCTGCAAGTTATCCAAGTGCATCTTGGGTATTCTTTCTTTTTTCTTGTGTGAACCACCTGAAGATTGCGGTGTGACGGTGCTCTGACTCCGCAGTAAGTAGGGGTAAATATCTTGTGAAATATACCTGTAACATTATTCCAAACAATATTGTATGTCGGTAATTTGACACGATGGTTTGATTTAGACGCTACTGGAGTTGATGTTCGGTGATTTTGGGCGCGAGCCGTCGACCACTGTTCGCCATTGCATGCATGACAAGGTAATGTCGGCGTGCATAAAGCCACACCATGCCATTGTATTTGGGCAGTAAGGGAAATGTAAAGGTTTTATATGCATTTTAATTCTGTTTAAAGGTAACTGACAGAGTGAGAAGTTGCGCAATCTTCAGGAAGTTCCACATGTCTTTGTTAAACCCTGTTTAACATACATAGTCCACTGCCGTATTTTGCACCGTATTTTGTATTTTGTATTTATTATTTTCCTTTTAAAATCTTTTCTGTTAAACTTGCCACATCTGTGAACATTTATGAGCTGTTTGCTTGAAAGACACAGGAATTTATGCACTCCGTAAAACGATCTGCATTCGAAGGTTCAAACAATAAAATTAAAGCTACAAGAACCCCGGAAGTAATTGTGTCCTGTGTGGTATCTAATTCCACGGGCTACACTATAACCTCATTATTCTTTCTCTTTCCCTTTCTCAGATTCTCTCTCTCTCGTTTTCCCTTTCTCTCGGTTCCTCCATTTACTTTGCTCCTTGCTACATAGAGTAGATACTATATGCTACGTGTGCATTTTACAGCTTTAACACACACCCTCCAGCCAAATGCACACCTCTCTTAAAGAAGCTGAACACTTTAAAATTTGCATGAGGTTTCAAGGTGAAAGCATGCTGTTGAACATGTGATCTGATGCAGTCTCATCCACGCATTGTCAATGGCCAGCTGTTTGATCCTGTGAGGACCCGTATATAGATCTGCGCATGTGTCAAATAAATATTCTTCTCTTGTTCGAACACAAGAGCACGGTGTGGGTGTGTGTCATTTTCCGCCTGAATGGCACACTTTATGTTTATGTCTTGGCAAGACAATTAATTCGCTGTAGGATGGCTAACGTTAATTCAACACATGCAGAAGTAGTCGGGTACCAAAAAAACGCGGAGAATAAAAAGTAAAACGTGGAAACACAGGGAGCGTGCGCGTAGCGTGGCGGTCTATTCCATTGCCTACCAACATGGGGATCGCAAGTTCGAATCCCGCGTGTTACCTCCGGCTTGGTCGGGTGTCCATACACACAATTGGCCGTGTCTGCTGATAGGAAGCTGGATGTGGATATGTGTCTTGGTCGCTGCACTAGCGCCTCCTCTGGTCGGTCGGGGCGCCTGTTCGGGGGAGGGGGAACTGGGTGGAATAGCGTGATCCTCCCACGCGCTACGTCCCCCTGGCGAAAGTTCTCACTGTCAGGTGAAAAGAAGCGGCTGGCGACTCCACATGTATCGGAGGAGGCATGTGGTAGTCTGCAGCCCTCCCCTGATCGGCAGAGGGGGATTAGCAACGACCGAGAGTGGGGTAATTAGCCAAGTGCAATTGGGGAGAAAAAGGGGGGGCACTAACGGCCACTAATGAGGGTGTGCAGGAATTTAGATTTCTTTTAGTACTGCATCCACATAATAAAAAATTGTTTATTTGTCAATGACAACTTCTAGTTAGATTGATCAGGTAGGTTCGACTCAAAATGTCAAAAAAAGAAAAGAAAAAAAATAGTCTTGTTGTATGGGCTCGTGTCAGACAGAAACTAACTCAGGTGTACCGAAAAGTGAAAATGAAGGGAGTATGCTCACATTAGCTAAGCTAGCGAGCTACGAACAAAGGGGAAGGCAGTACCACCTGATTGCTGTTTATTCATGAGTCTTAAAATACATGTGTGAATCTTTTTTGTGCATTTGTGAATTTTGAGACTATTGTGATTCCATAGCCAGAGTGTTACTGTTTAAGGGGGTTAACAGTATTGGCAGTGGCAAGACGTTTTGTCACGAGTGTCAGGATCTTTCTGTCCGCGAAGTTCAAAACTCTGTCTATGTGCATGTTTGTGTATGTACATAGAGTATGAACTTATAGCTTGCAGCAGTAAGGGACTGGCAGTTCCTGGTCGACCTAGGGAGACAACTGTGGTTCCCGGACACCATCACAGCTACCATGCTCAGGCCAGACATGGTCCTGATGTCTGCGGCAACCAAGCAAGTGATTTTGCTAGAGTTGACGGTCCCCTGGGAAGATCGGGTGGAGGAGGCGCAAGAAAGGAAGAAAGCCAGGTATGCAGATGTGGTAGCTGAGTGTCGGAGGAATGGGTGAAAGGCCCACTGTGAACTGGTTGAAGTGGGCTGCAGGGGCTTTGCAGGTCATTCTCTACACCAGGTCCTGGGACTCTAAGGGATTTGTGGGCTGCAAAGAAGAAGAGCAAGTAGGAACATCTTGGAAGCCGCGGAAAAGGCTTCCCGTTGGCTCTGGGTGAAGAGGGGTGACGCGTGGCATAATGTGCTACATGGACACAAGTCGGGACTTGATCACCCCTGGCTGGGTCGCTCCGGCGAGGGTGTCTGATGTTGTTCTGACCCCAGCTAGGTGTTACATTGCTGTACTGAATACATGCTCTTTTGTATATTAACTGGATTATCTTCCAGGTGAGAGATGCAAACAAAAAACTCAACTAGTTTTATTGTTTGGCTATCTATATCTGGGTAACTCCAAAGAAATGAATGTTATTGTTAATTGTGACATGTTATATTTCATGCTAAAAAGCAATTTCATGTAAGCTGTATGTGTTTAGTAATGTGTACCCCTTTGTTTGTGTTTCCAGTTTTACAATGTTGAAACCGGTAAAGCCACACTCTGTTGAAGACGAGTTTATTGAGGATTCTTTCTGTTAGCTATCTGTCTAGCCTTGCTCAGACGCAGCTGCGAGGACAGAATAGATGTTAAGACCCGAAACACCCGATGACCCGGGTTCATTACTGACGATGTGTCCAGGTTACACCACATGGTGTATCAAAGAACTGTATATACACATGTTAACAAGTGTGTATGTGTGCAGAACATGAAAAAGTCTTAAGTACAGGCAAAATGAAACGTGTATAGTGTGTGTGTGTGCGCGCGGGCGGGGGGGTACCTTGTTTTGCTATATTGTTCTTTACCATCTTTCTTTCTAGCGCTTTCTTGTCCGTCTCCCTTTTCTCCTTGACCCATGGCAGCCATCTTATTTATTGAAATGCTACCAGTCCTGTTTGGCCCAGTTGTTTGATCATCTGACTCACGGCTTGAAAAACTGTAGAGGAAGTAGCAAGAGTGTTACGGCCCTAGTGCCGTGTGTTGCGTATGTGTGTAATTTCCCTCTCCAGGTAATGCTCCACCTCCTGTGGAGCTGCTGGTTGAGCTCAGGTGATTCCAGCCCTTCTTCAGCTGGGGGGGGAGAGAGATTTGATTTTTTAAAAAGTACATTTATTCCAAATACGCTACAGTCCAACAGTTTATAACCAAACACAATTATCTCTTTATAATCCAGCTCATACAAAAATAGTTTCAGGGAAAAACAAACACCAATGAGTAGTCTAAACAAGTATTTGTAAAAAAACATCTCCTTCAGACAGTTTTTACTTCGTAGCTATAAAATCGATCCCTATTTTAGTTCAAACACCCCCGTAATGCATGCGTTCGCCAACTGCATCTCTCCGGCCGGCAGTCTCGAAGGAGTCGCCACGAGGCAACTCCAGGCCGAACCACTGCTTTTTCCGACACACCCAGAGACGCATTCATGTGACGAACGCAAGCCGACTCCGCCCCCCTCCCGAAGATAGCGTTGCCGATTATCGCTGCTTCGTCGAGTCCGGCCATAGTCGGATCTGACAAGACCGAGCCACGAACCCCGGCCCCCAGTGGGCAACTGCATCGTAAAGCCGATGCTTGGACCGCTACACCACCGTGGACCCCAACGCAACACATTTAAAAGTGAAATAGTTAAATGGTACTGAGTAGTCTTGAACCTTTAAGTGATGGGGATGAAATATACACCTAATTAGGAAACCAACTCGCTAAAAAAAAAGAAACTCTCTCTCTCTCTCTCACACACACACACACACACCAGACCCGGCCCAAGGCATTATGGGACCCTAAGCAGAATTTGATTTGGGCCCCCCACGCTAAACCCACCTCCCGTAACCTTCGTTTGTATTCATTACAGAAAAAGTAGCCTTATCAGCAACAAGTTATTCCACACAGAAGAAAAATCTTGACAGTCTTAATATGTTGCATTATAATATGTTGAGAACTATCAAGGACGTGATTCAAACGTGAAGACCAGCTATGTTCTCTAGACTTTTAACTGACTAGCGAGCTAACAGTCGGTTACCAACCATAATGCCTTCTTTGATCTACATTAAATGCAACATAACCTAGCTCACATGCAGGAAAGTTAGTGTGTTGTTTAAACATCCTAAAACAGCATTGACATCTTAAATCATCATAGCTGTATGAATTGTAGCAATAGACATTTCTATCTTAAAGGGGTAACTGTTGCTACTGGTATATTTTGTTAGCTAATGTTAGATTAAATCACGAGCCATCTACCTAGCTAACTATGCTAGCTAATGTTAGCTCACCATATCTTGGCTCGTTTGAGGCATCTATTTAACTAATGCTATTGTTAGTGAATGTTCATGATAACATGCAATAATTGGTCGTGGAAACATACCTTTATCCTGCTGTTTTTTGTCCTCCTCGGCTTTCCTCCTCTTTCGCTTCTCCTTGCCAGACGGATAAACACTTGTAGGTGACATACTGTCGCGATGTACTTGCTTACAGTTATAATGTGCATGAACCTGACCCCAGCTCTGACATGATTAAACCAGCAGCATTAATTTGCCAGTCTGTTAACAACATGATATAAAAATATTTAGTTTTTGTTTTTTGGTGATTACTACTGATATCACACACGCACACACAAAATATATATCAACCTGTCGTGTTCGACAGTTCAAGCGCTCTTGGGGGCCCTAAGCGACTACTTAGTTCGCTTATGCCTCGGGCCGGCTCTGACACACACACACACACACACACACACACACACACACACACACACACACGCACGCACGCGCTCTCTCTCTCTCTCCTGGTCTTTCTTCAGGTTGCTGATGGGGGAACATATCTGAACGCTTGGCTTGATTTAGGACACAGAATCTTCGATGCTCTTTTGTTTCTGAGAAGCGTTTATCTTCTCAAATCAAATTTTCCATGGAAGTGAGTTGGGATCACAACTTCGGTGTCTCTTTGGTGTTTGGGGGATTGGGAGAAGTGGAAGAAAACTCCCTCTTCAGTCAGGTTCGATATGATTACCTGTGGTTTTTGTTTTATATTTATACATGCATGTATGAGCAGACTGGGCACACAGCAAGCTATATCAAATTCTCTCACATGAAATAGTCTAATAAGAGGGTCTTTATACAGAGGTTGTGGCAATTTCCACAGCCTCCAAAGGGGCAATGCTAGACACAATATGCTATCAATGCAGTTCATTCTGATCGTAACTATTAACTGAGCTTTGCAAGGAGGCCACTGTTATGTATGCACACATCGACAGTGCTGCATTTGATTTGGTGCTGTTCTATTGTGCTGGGATCGATTGGTGATGCCTGCGGGCTCTGGGTTGTTTGATCGGGTCTGCCTTTGATGCTGTGTCAGTCTAAATAAAGAATGCCACGGAGAGGTTGTGTCGAGCGACAGCGCTGTGTCCTGACGTGATTTCTAAATACAATATTGGCGACGAGGATGGCTGATATCTCTCTCCCACCACCTGCCCCCTTCCTGGCATTACCTGGCGAGCCTCCGGTACCATGGACTCGCTGGCTACATAGTTTTGAAAATTACATCATCGCCTCAGGGCTCGACGACGTGAGCCAGGCTAGGAAGACGGCTCTGTTGCTTCACTGCTTGGGAGCAGAGGGTCATCGTGTGCTCGGGACTCTGGGGAACGTCACAAGCTTTGCCGAAGCTGTGGGACTTATGAGCACCCATTTCGCTGCTCCACAGAGTGCCCTCCTTCGGCGATTTATATTCCGTCAGCGACACCAACTGCCTGGTGAGTCTGTGCGGCAGTACGTAGCTAATTTGCGAGGGCTAGCTAGCTCATGCAAGTTTGGCGCGCTTCAGGACGAGATGGTTCGCGACCAGCTAATCGAACACACCAACAACGCAAAGGTGCGTGAGACTCTCCTGCTGGAAAAAGATGATCTGCTGCTGTCCAGAGCAATTACCATCGCACTACAGGTTGAGGGAGCAGCTGAGTATGCTGCTATGCTAAATACACAGCAAGTGGCCACCTCCAGTCAAGCTGCCAACGACTCCTCTCTCTACTCACGGCTGCCCCTCGGGACGCAACCCAGCCAGAGCGAGGCGGGCGCCGACTCCAATGGGGACGTCTTGCAACTGCAACGACGGCGTTCTTGGCCCCGCCCTCAACAGTCCTGTGGTAACTGTGGGTCTCGGTCTCATGTTTCAAGGGCTCAGAACTGCCCTGCCCGTGGCCAGACATGCCGTAGCTGCGGTAAGCACAATCACTTTGCCAACGTCTGTCGATCTTCCCCGGCTGGGTCAGAGGGCCACACCCCCCAGTCTTCAACCGCCGTCATTCACAAGGTGAGCTCTGCGCCAGTGTCATTCAAATCATGCACAGTCAACATTAATGATGTGTGCATTCCCCTGCTGTTGGACACCGGTGCAAGTGTGTCTCTCCTGAATGTTGATACCTACAGTCAATTTTTCGGTTCACTGCCACTGTCCGCACCCTCAGCTGTCCTCTGTGGGTATGGTGACTCCAAAATCGATCTGGTTGGCTCTCTCCAACTGACTGTCCGCTATGGAACCAAGCTGGTGCCTAACGCAGTTTTTCATGTGGCACGCCGTGGGGCCAACCTGATGGGCCTGGACCTGTTCTCCGCTCTGGGGTTCTCCCTCTTAGACACAAGGGGGGCAGCAATCCTGACTGTCGCCACACCTTGGCAGCAGAAGTGGCCATCGCTGTTTATGGGGCTGGGCTGCCTCTCCGCCTTCACCCATCAACCTCTCCTCAACCCTGCTGTGAAATCTGTCATCCAACCACTGCGCCGCATCCCGTTGGCTCTCCGTGATGGGGTCTCCGCCGAGCTGCAACAACTGCTGGAAGCTGGCATCATTGAACCGGTGGACGCGTCACCTTGGGTCTCAAACCTCGTGGTGGCTAAGAAGAAGTCGGGGGGCCTGCGTGTCTGCGTCGATCTACGTGCAGTAAATAAGGCAGTGGTCCCTGATAAGTATCCACTGCCCACCTCAGAAGAACTCACTGCTCAGTTCTATGGCTCTGAGGTGTTCTCCAAGCTCGACCTCAGACAGGGGTACTTACAGGTGCCCCTCCACCCCAGCAGCCGAAACCTCACAGCCTTTGTGACACATGCAGGAGTGTTTCGCTACACCAGGATGCCTTTCGGTCTCAGCTCCGCCCCTAGCTGCTTCCAGAAAATCATGGTCTCCGTGCTGGCTGGCATACTGGGCGTGGCCATTTATCTGGACGATATAGTGGTACACGGGCCCACCAGTGAAATCTACGACAAGCGCCTTAACATGGTCTTCGCAGCCCTGTCCAAGCACAAGCTAACTCTCAATGCTGAGAAATGTGTCCTCTCTGTGCCAGCCATCGACTTCGTGGGGTTCCGGCTGTCAGCGAGCGGTGTAACTCCACTACAATCCAACGTGGACGCCATTCAGGCCATCCCTGAGCCCAGCTCGGCCGCCCAGGTCGCCTCCTTCCTGGGTATGACAAGTTACTACCTGAGGTTTCTTCCCCAGTACTCTGCGACCACAGCCCCCCTGCGCCAGCTGCTGCGTAAGGACGAGCCATGGGTGTGGTCAAAGGCATGCAGTGACGCTGTGCGTGATCTTAAGACTCAACTGACTTCACCACCAGTGTTGGCTCACTTCGACATCTCCAGCTCCACCTTTGTGACCTGTGACGCATCAGCCACAGCGATAGGGGCCGTGCTGTCTCAAACCCAGAACGGTGTGGAGAAGCCCATTGCCTTCGCCTCCCGTGCCCTCAACCTGACCGAGCAGCGGTACTCCGTGGGTGAGCGTGAGGCGTTAGCCTGTATCTGGGCTTGTGAAAGGTGGCACCTCTACCTCTATGGCCGCTCCTTCACCCTCAGGACAGATCACCAGGCCCTGACAGCACTGCTGTCCACATCTGGGACAGGCCACAAACCCCTGAGGCTGCACCGCTGGTCTGACCGCCTCCGCCAGTACAACTTCAGCCTGCAGTTCACCCCAGGCAGAGACAATGTTGTCGCCGACCTGCTCTCTCGCTCTGTCTCCACCCCAGCTCCACAGACGGACACTGACTGTGTGGAAAAGGACATTGTCCAAATGCTACACACACCCCTCCAGGCCACTGTCTCTCTGCAGGAGCTGAGGGCAGCCTCCGAACAGGACCCTGTCCTCTCCCAGCTCCGCACCTACATCCAGAACGGCTGGCCTCACAAGGTCCCAGAGGAGCTGGCTGCGTTCGCCCGAGTCAGACAGGAGCTCTCCTGCTGGAACGACACCTGCGTGGCACGTGGGTTTTGCACAGTGGTCCCAGCTGCTCTCCATGCACGTGTTTTGAATACGGCGCATGAAGGCCACCTGGGCATTGTGAAACTGAAACAGCGCTGCCGAGACCTGGTGTGGTGGCCGAGGATAGACAGAGATATTGAGGCTCTGGTGAAGGACTGTTCTGCCTGCCTTGTGAGTGGCAAGACTGGCCACCAGGCTCCCCCACCCCTGCAACCTCTCGCCTGGCCCTCTCAGCCCTGGGAACACCTGCAGTTGGACATTTGTGGTGAGATCCATGGAGTTCCCCACCACCAACGCTTCATGGTGGTCGCCTACGATCTACACTCAAAATGGCCTGAACTCACCACTTCCGGCACTGTGACCTCACAGATCATCATCGACTTCCTGGACTCTCTTTTCTCTCGCTGGGGCCTCCCAAAGGCCATCACCACTGACAACGGCCCTCAGCTGGTCTCTGCTGAGTTCACTGCTTATCTCGAAAGCAAGGGCATCCGTCATATACGCACTGCGTACTACCACCCCCAGGCCAATGGCGGCGTTGAACGTTTTCACCAGTCACTGAAGAACGGCCTCGGAGCACACATGGCCCAAGGGTGCTCTTTCACGCAGGCCATCCGTCACACTCTGCTACACTATCGGGCCACACAGCACTCGACCACAGGCGTCTCCCCAGCCTCTCTCATGCTAGGCCGGGAACTGTGCATGCCCCTTGACAGGCTCCGCCCCTCCACACCTCAGGCACCTCCCTCTGGGGTCAGAGCCTCAGTCACTCTTCAGCAGACGCGGATGAAGCAACGGTTTGACCAGTCAAAACGAACCAGGGTGCCAGACATCAATGTGTCAGACTGGGTCAGGGTCCGCAGGCCCCACAGGGACAATAAAATGGCTTCATACTGGTCATCTCCTCTCCAAGTCACCCGTCAGCTGGGCCCAGCCACTTACCTCCTCAGCGATGGCACTCGGTGGCACTCCAGTCGTCTACGGAAGGTGTCAGCTCCGCCACACACAGCTGGTGACACAACCATAGCCATTCCCTCAGCATGGCGAGACGCCCCGGGGCTTCATGCAGCTCCTACACGGGCCCCAGACATTTCTGGGCCTCAGCTCCCCCTGCCATCTCCCTCCCCACCTCGGCCTGCCCAGCCTCAGGCCGCCCCGCGACCTGTTCGCACACGTTTACGCCCTGGCCACCTAGAGGACTTTGTGTCAACCTTTCATGTTTGAAATCCTGCCGGGGGGGGGGGGGAATGTTATGTATGCACACATCGACAGTGCTGCATTTGATTTGGTGCTGTTCTATTGTGCTGGGATCGATTGGTGATGCCTGCGGGCTCTGGGTTGTTTGATCGGGTCTGCCTTTGATGCTGTGTCAGTCTAAATAAAGAATGCCACGGAGAGGTTGTGTCGAGCGACAGCGCTGTGTCCTGACGTGATTTCTAAATACAATAGCCACCCCAACACGGAACACGATCAGTCATTCTAACTTTTTTTTTTTACCCCCCCCTTTTTTTCCCCTCCCAATTGTATCCGGCCAGTTATCTCACTCTTCCGAGCTGTCGTTGTCGCTGCTCCACCCCTCTGCCGATCCGGGGAGGGCTGCAGACTACCATATGCCTGCTCCGATACATGTGGAGTCGCCAGCCGCTTCTTTTCACCTGACAGTGAGCAGTTTCGCCAGTGTGATCCTCCCGTGCGCTACGTCGCGGGAGGATCACACTTCCTCCCCCTCCTCCCGAACAGGCGCCCCGACCGACTAGAGGAGGCGCTAGTTTAGCGACCAGGACACATACCCGAGCTTAACGCATGTTCAACTCAATCAAATTAAGTCAAATAAAATCAAAGTAAATCAAATGTCTTTATTTCGAACATGCAAAATAAAAGAAAGAACGATCAAGCATAAATAAAAAAAACCCCACAACAAATGATAAAAAATAAAACCAGAAGAATTCAACAAGAATTCTCAATAGAGAAGCCAACAAATATATGTTCAAAAAGGAGCAGGAGGAAGTTACTACTTATAATTTCCTGCCCCCTGTCTAATGCTGAGTTAACAAGCCTAAATAATAAACTTAGTTTTTCACATATCAGAGTATGTCATTTTCAATATCTGTCTCACAATAACGCATCAAGTCACGTCAATTTTATTTGTATAGCCCAGCGGTGGCTAACCATGTGCCATGGAGAGCCATGTGTATGCAGGTTTTCATTCCAGCCGGACTCCACACCAGCTGATTTCACCGATGCATTCTTCCTCTTTGGTTGAAGCGTTGCTAATCAGTGAAATCACCTGGTGTGGAGCCCGGCTGGAATGAAAACCTGCATACACATGGCTCTCCGTTGCACATGGTTAGCCACCCCTGGATACTATAGCCCAATATCACAAATTACAAATTTGCCTCAAGGGGCTTTACAGCAACGTAACATCCTGTCCTTACAAAACCTACTACTACTATTACTACTACTACTAGTTTCGGCTGCTCCCGTTAGGGGTCGCCACAGCGGATCATCTGTTTCCATCTCTTCTTGTCTTCTGCATCTTCCTCTGTCACACCAGCCACCTGCATGTCTTCCCTCACCACATCCATAAACCTCCTCTTTGGCCTTCCTCTTTTCCTCTTCCCTGGCAGCTCCATAGTCAGCAGTGTCTTTACAAAAGCTAAAAAATAGAAAAAGAAAAAGAAAACCCTCAAAAAACAAGACAAGCAACAAAAACAATGAAACAGAAAAACAATAAAACGACAACAAAGAAAACAATAATAACGATTTACAAAAAACAACAATAACGGCATCCACCATGACTGTCACAGTCATGGGAGGAGCAAAATCTCCTCCTCATCCTTGCACTTCTTTAAAACTATTTTTTGCACCTCTTTTTGAATCGATTTAAACTTGCGGTTTCCTTGAGTTCACCATTCCACAAACTTAACCCCGCAATTTGAAATACACATACTTTGCGAGTGGTACGAATACAAGTGTTTCTTAAACTTCAGTTTTCCTCTTAAATTGAATGCTGATATAACAACTAAACTTCGTTGATCTGAGAGTATGTGCGAAATTAACACAGGGATAAGCAAATATATTTGATTAAAATGTATCAATAAAAAATGCATTTCCACACTCCCTACTATTGTAAGAGAGTAATCAATCACAAATCATGTTGATGTAATATAAAACACTAACAGCCATAATTGAGTAACCAGTTTGATTATCCATTCTGTCCTTGTAGTTATATTTGACAGTGAGCAGTCCAACAGTGGCTGATACCATGAGCAGTACCAACTGAGACGGAAGCCTAATGACACATCCACACACACGAGCCGAAACTCCGCCCCCATAACTGAGTAATTGGCTAGGGAAAGGTAAAAGACTTTGTTGTGTTCTTATGGACAAAGTACCCGGAGATGACTTTATGTAAAGGAGCTTTTATTCATATCTCTCGGCTGTACATGTCCACCTGACTGTCAAGGCATTGGAGAGCGCAGTTCTGGGTTTTGGCGCTTTTGCACCTAATATTTATCTCCTTTCTGGGCGGGGTTACATCCGGTCAACAACATGTAAACAATAAGTAGTTCCGTATCCACAATGAATGATAGAACATTTATCAATACACCACAGACTTAGGGATTTCCTACGCTACACTAGCCAAACCATCTGCAACATTTATACAGAAGAAGAAAAACAACCCTGAACGGTGGCAAAAATATCCCTAATGTCAACATTGCTCACAAATTAGATGATAAGAATACACTCAATAGTGAAATCAATGTCACACCAACAAAGCCAATTCAGACAGGATTGAAATCTCCCGGTATGTTTGTGTTACAAGAAAAAGCCAGACCATCCCATGAGAAACTACTACCCCTGTCCAAATTGTGCTTACAATCAAGTTGAATGATGTGGCGGCTCCCTCATCCTTGTTTATTTGTTGCCCTGCAGGGACAGGCGGTCGGCCTTGTAAGCCAAGTCCTCCATGTCTGTCTCTCTATGTTTGCTGTGAGGCTTCTCCTCTCCAGTTGCAGACTCCAACTTCTCTGACTTCGGTGTTGTTTCTTTTTTCATCTCTACCAGTCGTTTGATGGTGTTGAAGGCATCAGCAAACGACTGTAGTTCAGCCGCTGATCCTTGGACCAGGACTGTCCCAGTGTGATAAACACTCACTAACTTCGAAGGAGGGTCATCTTCTTTTTTTTCTTCTTGGATGTGTATGGTGGTTTTTATTATGGTGGTTTCGTAGTGTTCACATATGGCAGTGGCCCAGTCTTCTCTGTTCTTGGTGAAGAACTGTAGGGTTTTTTTTGTTTTATGCAAGGTCTCGGGGTTCTTCCTTATTATAATCTGTCTGTGGTCCCTCTTTTTCCCCTCTGATTTGGCTTCTCCTGGGTACTCAAATGTGATGGGTTTCACTGTGTCTGCTGTGGCGTCCATGGTCTTCCAATTTAACAGATTATTTGGGAAAAAAATACAGCACTCCACGGCACAGACCAAGTGTCCACAAAAAAAAAAGAAGATTAAAAAAAGAAGCAGATGGCTGAATTAAAGCTACAATAAGTAACACGGGAGCAATGCAGACGAGTGAGCTAGCTTTTTAAAATATACAGCCAGAATTACCTCGCCCTCCCTTTATACTTGCTTCCACATTCCCTCCGGTAAACCCTCCCTCCAAATCAAGACCATGCATTGCATAAATCTGGCTTTCATAACTGGCGAAACACGTGATTTCTCCGAAAAGAAATCAAGTGGTGATGTGTCACACAGATGTCGACTTGGTTTTTGTTCTTTTTTTTTTAGGGCGTTGCTCCTTATCCGATGCGAGGGTGTCAGGACAGGATGTGGTGTTGCTGTAAAGCCCCCTGAGGCAAATTTGTAATTTGTGATATCAGGCTGTACAAATAAAATTGACTTGACTTGAAGTGCTTCATTTACGTGGAATAGTCTTGCTTTGTCAGTAAACTCTGAGTCTTTAGATAGATAAGTTGTCAGGAAGTGGAAAGCTATCCTTTGTGTGTGTGACACAAGTATGTTTAAGTTTATTTTACACTGCTTAGATAGATGCTTAATCCATGTGTAACAGAACAAAGGTAGTGTATAAAGTGTCTTCTCCAGGTGCACAGATAAAGGCCTAGTGTTAACTGTTGGGAGACTCAGTGAGTAGGGTGACCAGATTTTCAAAATCCCAAACCGGGACCCTAAAAAGTGTACCGCACGTTCGTGCACGCGCGCACACACATGCACGTACTCACAAGCTTGTCTGTCTCGCCGTACATGATACACTGAAGGATTTTATCCCCTCCTACCAAAAAAAGACAGGCTAGAGTAGCCGGGACACCCAGCTTGAAACCGGGACAATCCCGGACAAACTAGGACGCCTGGTCACCCTATCACTGAGTAGCGAGTCTGTACACACTAACTGGAGAAACGGCCGTGCTGGAAGACTTGAGATAAGGAGGGGAAGAACAGACAACTGCCCAAGACCCTTTTACTGGTTGTAAACAGCGATAACGTAGGTGTGGATGCGCGTGCATTTAGGCAACGGAAGTATGGCGGAGTTAGCTGGTTTGCCAAACTATGCAAGGGGATTAACGACAAAGTTACCTGAATAAATTAACTTTGGCGAACGGCAACCGATTTCCAGATCCGTGTGGTATTACCGAGTGGGTGGAAGACGTTATTAAGTAGTCTAATATCCAGTGGCCAGATATATATATATATAAATATATAAATATATATATATATGCATACATACATACATATTTGGTGGCGAAACCGAGCGTATACACATGGATGCTTACAACTATGTTGTCTGTGGTCACGTACAAAATGTAAAATACCTGAGTTTTGTGTCCTGAAATCCGAAGTCTTGCCAAGTCAAAGACAAGGACACAAGACAGCTATGTACGAGGCATGGGTCATCATAAACAAACCCGAGAACTACGTCCTCACAGCCAAGTGTACCTGCATGGCAGGGTGAGTATTTGTTGTCCTGTTGCTTTTCTAGTTTGCTCAGGGTTAACGATATCGGCCTAGTTGTGCAAACATGAAATCTGCTTCTATTTTACTGTAATTTTCTCCCCTCATCACATCAAAATGTGCCTTTTCTTGTAACTCAGACATGATAAACGGGGCATAAAATTCACATTATTATCAACTACACACAGTGTCTTGTTGATTCAGAGTTCCAGCTGTGGATGTTATTAATTTGCAGTGGAAAAATGCGAAATTATATAGTAGAATTTACAGTTTTCTCAGCCACAGCCTAATTTTGACTGATCTTAAGTGTTAATTGCACACCCCAGTCATCAAATTAAAACATATATTGGATAAGTCAATATGTTTTATTCTGTCTTTTTCACATTTCAGACTTGGGTCATGCTGCAGCCACGCAGCAGCAATTTTATTTAAAGTTGAGCTCTGTGTTAGGATGGGGAGGACAGAGAAAGCAGCAGTTACATGTGAAGCATGTGTGTGGAAAGACCTAAGCAGGAAAGATGTCAAGCCAGCTCCACTTGGGGAAATCAGCTTCCATAAACCAAAGAGGCTAGGCAGGCAGCTCCCAAAACTTCTAGGAGGAACAGTGTCAAACCAGGAGGCATGTAATAGTTGACAGAGGCTAGAGAAGTTTCTTTTGTCATTGCGCATTTAATTCATTTTCAAAAGTTCTCCTGCATCTTGTAACACCATAAATTACCCTGAAAACCGAGCTTTTTTATAATACAGAGGTGAAAATCACAAAGACGTATAGACACTGAGTCATTTCAATGTATTTGTTTGACCTTTACCTTCAGATTATTTTGGAAATCAGATTGTGTAGTTTCTATTGTGTACTGTTTCTGTTTTAATGCTCTGCTTCATGACTTTAGTAAAAATTCAATCAAGATTCATAAAATCTTGAAAAAAAATATTACTCAGCATAATAATTTTCTTCTTGTTGCCCTGTCATCATTTTCATTGCTAGACCCAGTAATCAGTCAGATTACTGGGTCTAGCAGTGAAAACCTCTGTGCAATCTATTATGCACCGGCATCTTTTAAAGTTTCGCTTGAAGATTTTAGGTATGTTCTTTAGTATAGCTCCCTTACTTGGCCATTTAATGAGTGGCTTGAGGACTATGGCCATAGCAGATATCCAGCTCCGACAAATATTTGATAAGGTGGTTTTTTTGATACCTTAAATCTATAGGCTAAATCAGTATTAGTTAGGCCCAGCCTTAATTTCATTAGCACAACCAATAGATGATTGCGCAGAGAGAGGTTTTGGCTAATTCTTTCTACACTGTTATTTTTGCACACAGCCAGTCAAAGATAATGGAGGCAAGTCCTGTGAAAAAAATCAGTTGTGCCATGTTGAACTTAACAGTGGCATAGGAAAACGTAGAGTTTTGCAGCTCCTCTTTAAGCTTCTCATTTTCAGCCCCATAGTTTTTCCACACTCCTGCTGCAGATTGACAGTCATTCTGAAGCTAAGTGTATCTCAGGTTCAGATCATCATTTTCTGTCCTTGGGACTGGGATGTCCTCTTCAGCTTTAACAGAAAAGCGAACAGTTAGGATATGCCGGCACAAGCTCGCAACAAATTGGTTGATTGCACAACAAAAATATATCCTTACCAGGACAGTGATCCATGCTGCTGACTTGTCCTGGAGTTTCAGAAGGAGCAGGCTGATTTGGTGGAGTGGTAAACCCTTTCATCTCATCTCCTTTTCCTATGGTACCTTAACATAAAAAGCTAAATTAATTAACAGAAATACTGACCAGAGGCCATATTACAGGAAATTCCTAACCTGCAGATCCTATCTTAACTGTTTGGTTATGATTAGATATTAGGTTATGATTTGCTTAATACCATCTGGAGAAAAATCCTATCTTAGCCATCCCTATCTTCACTTTAAACTTAAGACGGTAAATATTTGTAATACAGCCCCATTGTCTCAAAGCCAGCAGCTGCAAGCTCCAAGGTGCACTGAATAGCATGAAATGAAAGAGGGGAAAAGTAATTCTAAAACGATTAGGAAGTGTTAGGCCTAATTATTCCTACCTGTCCACCTTTGCCTCGGGGTTCTGGCTTTGTTTTGTGTACTTAAACACAGAGGGCACAAAATCAGGATTCTGTGAGTCCAATGACGCCTCACCTGTAAATAGCCAGACACACCACATTAGCCACATAATACCAGCTAACGCTGCTTATCGGTTACTTTAGATATTAGTCTCCATCTAAACCAGGCATTCCAGTGAAACCAAGGAGTAGATAGATAACTTACCTGATATAAAATGGCCACTGCAAATGCCAGCATTTTGGATCGTGTCCTCAGCAGTGGCGCCCCCGGAAATTTGTCATAGGGGTGGCCAAATGGGGCCACTGAAAATCTTGGGGTGACACCAAAACCAAAAGCCATGACTGAATTTCGGGAATTCTATGATGCTGTTGTAGTATACTGTATAGCCTAGTGGAAAACTATCAATATGAGAGTTAAGAAAAATATACATTATTGATTTAAATGAACAGCACCTAATGCAAAATATCAGATAGAAGCATATTATGCATAATCAGAAGCATATTCTGCATATGCGACTCGTGGCTGGGGGGGCCAGGGATAGTATCAGGGTGGCCGTGGCCACCCCTGGCCACCCCTTGGGGGCGCCACTGGTCCTCAGTCCAGTTTTCATCAACACGTTTGATGGCTTGCAACCACAGGCGCCTCCGGTTGCTCTGAAACGGCCGTGATCCCGTCAGAATTGGGTAAAACTTCAGTCCGCTGTTGGTAGAGTAGCGATTCGTACAGCCAAACACACAACAACCGGACATTTTGATGCTGGTTATACTTCCGAATAAACTTTGTAATCTCCTCTTCCTCGTCTGAATCCGTGAATGAATGGGAGACTTGGGAGTAGCGTTTCACTTCCGTTGCCTAAATGCGCGCGCATAGTTTTGATGACGTAGGCTGTAAAAGGGTCTATGCTAGCGCCTGGGAAATTTTACAAACGGGGGAAAAAACTACAAAAACCGGTGCAGCAGGTTTCCTGAGCGTGACGTCACGTCCTGCCCATCCGTTTGGCGGGAATGGCTGATTGATAATTTGTCACCGCCGGCCGGCACGCTAGGTGAGGGGACTGTATGGCGCACACACTCAGAGAAAGGAACAGCCTTTCTACACACCTCTCTGTCCACTACAAACAAAACTTGAACACCATCTACAACGAACAGGACTGGCCGCTCACGGGATTGCATTCTTAGGACCACTGAGAGGAGACGTCCTCGCGGGGGTCTCGAACCTACTCACGGCTGCGATGACGGTAAGCATAGCTGTGTAGAGCCGAAGTAACGGAGAAGACCGTAGGTTCACACTTTAGCCGTGTAGGCAACTTTCTTTAATCCACGGTAAATCAGCGAGACAAACAAAACCCACAGCTCGACTGAGCGGAGGTGGCAAGAATAACCAGAAAACTGGCTGGACAACCATAACTTAACCCTGCGTTAACCTGCCAGGGCAACCATGACTTAACCCTTAGTTCCTGGGTTGAATTCTGTCCCCAATACGTGTCCACCACATGAGCCCCCCCAGAATTCGCCCTAGTAATCGAAGTCAGGCAGGCGCGGGTGGACGACAGGCCGTCCGCGGCGGCTCCGGATAACAGGGGCCGGAGTGTCTGTGGGAGGCATTGACGCGGGCCTGTGGAGGTCGGCCTGAGGAGCAGAAGAGGCAGCTCGGGCCTCCACGGGGGGAGGAGGCGGAGCCGGGGGACGACCGCGACGAGGAGGTTGGGCTAACTCCAACGGCTGCGTCAAGTCCAGGTGTGCGGGTTTAACTCGGTCCACTGAAACATGCTCGGCCGTGCCCCCAAAATCCACCACCAGGTGCTTAGTTCCCCGTTCCAGGACGCGGAAGGGGCCGTCATAAGGGGGTTGCAGAGGGGGGCGGTGTGCGTCGTGACGGATGAACACGTAGTCCGCTGACTGCAGACCTGGGGGCACCTGGGACACCGGAGCGCCGTGTTGGGCGGTAGGGACGGGTGTGAAAGCTCTGACCCTGTCCAGCAAGGAGGCTCGTTGGTTCACAGCTGACCAGGGACGCGTTGCATTGGGCATGAAATCGCCTGGGACTCGCAGCGGCGTGCCGTACACCAGCTCCGCAGAGGAGGCTTGTAGGTCTTCCTTCGGGGCGGTCCGCAGGCCCAGCATGACCCATGGGAGCTTGTCAACCCAGTTGCAGTCCTTGAGAGTAGCCCGAAGCGCAGCCTTCATGGACCGGTGGAAGCGCTCACATAGGCCGTTCGCCTGAGGGTGGTAGGCGGTAGTGCGATGAAGCTCGACGCCCAGAGCCTCACCCACAGCATTCCATAGCTCTGAGGTAAACTGTGGCCCACGGTCAGATGAAAGGTCGGAAGGCGTACCGAAACGTGAGACCCACGACCCAATAAAAGCCCGGGCCACATCAGCAGACGTCGTGGATGCCAGGGGAACAGCTTCAGGCCAGCGCGTAGTCCTGTCCACCACAGTGAAGAGGTAGGTGAACCCATGGGAGGGGGGTAGGGGACCAACCAGGTCGACGTGGACATGGTCAAATCGTCTCTCCGGCACTGCGAAGCGTTCCAGGGGCGCCTTAATGTGGCGGTGTATCTTAGCCCGCTGACAGGCAACACACGAGTCGGCCCACGCTTTCACGTCTCTCTTAAGTCCCTCCCACACAAACTTAGCAGAGGTCAGGCGCACGGATGGCTTACCGCCTGGATGAGAGAGGCCGTGCACAGCTTCAAATACGGGGCGTCTCCAGCTGTGCGGGACGATGGGCCTGGGCTGTCCTGTGGAGACGTCACACAGGAGGGTGACACCTGTGTCGCTGAAAGGAACGTCCTGCAGGCGGAGCCCCGTGTCGGAGGCCCGGAGACGGAGGATGCTCGGGTCCGTGGCCTGGTCAGCAGCCATCTGTGCATAGTCAAGGCCTAGGTGGACCGCTCCAATCACTGCCCTAGACAGGCAGTCAGCTACCTGGTTAGACTTACCAGCGACGTGCTGGATGTCGGTAGTGAATTCCGAAATGTAGGAGAGTTGTCGCTGCTGGCGAGCGGACCATGGCTCGGCCGTCTTGGACATGGCAAATGTGAGGGGCTTGTGGTCCACGTACGCAGTAAACTCGCGGCCCTCTAGCAGGAAACGGAAATGCCGGACGGCGAGCCAGAGACCGAGGAGTTCCCTGTCAAAAGTACTATACTTGCGCTCTCGGGGTGTAAGCTGGCGACTGAAAAAGGCCAAAGGCTGCCAAGCCCCCCCCACCCACTGTTCGTGAACCGCACCAACAGCATAGTCCGATGCATCCGTGGTTATGGAAATAGGCGCTGTAGGTGAAGGATGCGCTAGCAGGGTAGCCTGGGAGAGCGCAGCTTTAGTCTTGGTGAACGCACGGTCCCGCTCTGCTGTCCAGTCGACCGCCTGGTTGGGGGACATGCCTTTCAGCGCCTCGTACAGTGGCCGGATGATAAAGGCGGCTCGAGGAATGAAGCGGTGGTAGAATGTCACCATCCCGATGAACTCCCTGAGCGCACGAGCTGTTTGGGGGCGCGGAAAGGCCGCCACCGCTTCCACCTTTGAGGGCGGGGGGACTGCCCCGTCCCCAGTGATGCGGTGCCCGAGGAAATCAAAGGCTGTCAGCCCGAACCGGCACTTCGCCGGGTTGACGATCAGCCCATGCTGGCTGAGGCGTGTGAAGAGGGCATGAAGATGGGACAGGTGTTCTTCCTCGGAGGCGCTGGCGATGAGTATGTCGTCCAAATAGACGAAGATGAAAGGAAGGCCACGGAGCACTGAATCCATCAGCCGCTGAAAGGACTGGGCCGCGTTTTTGAGTCCAAATGGCATTCGTAGGAATTCAAATAGGCCGAATGGGGTTGTCACCGCTGTCTTGGGGATGTCTGAGGGGTGCACGGGAACTTGATGATAACCACGGACCAGGTCGACTTTTGAGAAGACGCATTTGCCAGACAGGTTTGCAGAAAAGTCCTGGATATGCGGGACAGGATAGCGGTCAGGCGTGGTGGCGTCATTTAGTCGGCGGTAGTCCCCGCATGGGCGCCAACCTCCATCAGGCTTAGCGACGATGTGGAGTGGGGACGCCCACGGGCTGTCAGAGCGGCGGATGATCCCCATGCGTTCCAGGTGCTCGAACTCAGACTTGGCAATGGCGAGTTTGGCGGGGTCGAGACGCCTGGCTCTGGCGTAGACCGGGGGCCCCTTCGTAGCAATGTGATGCTCCACCCCATGCTTAGCGGTGGGTGCAGAGAAGGTAGGCTGGGTGAGGTCAGGGAACTCAGCGAGGAGGCGGGTGAACTTGTCTGCCTCTGAGAGAGAGTTGGCTAGACCTGCATAGGCCGCTTCCCTCCGCGTACATGCGAAGGAGGAGAAGGTTAAGGCATCGACCAGACGGCTGTTCTGAATGTCCACTAGCAAACCGTAAGCGCACAAAAAATCAGCTCCGAGGAGGGGAAGCGTTACATTGGCCATGACGAACTCCCACGTGAAACGTTGTCCACCAAAACACAGTTCTACAGACCGCACGCCGTAGGTGTGGATAGGGCTGCCGTCAGCCGTCGCCAACTGGGGACCCCGCTCCCCGCCCATGATGTCGACGTCAGTAGCAGGGAGCACGCTTCTCTGTGCGCCCGTGTCACAAAGAAATCGCCGACCGGAGATGGTGTCGAGGATGAAGAGTAGCCTGCTCGTATCGCCAACACTCATGGCCACTACTGAGTGTTGGCCCTCTCGTTTCCCGTCGGCCTGTAGTTGCAGGGGGAACGGCACCGTTTAGCTTTCGCACCAAATCGAGCGTGGTACATACAGAGTCCAGAGGGCTTGTAGCGGTCTGATGCTGTGGCGCCACCGTCGGGCCACGCCCGCGATGTCGGCGGGGGGCCAGTGAAGGTAGGAGCCAGCACCCCGGCATGGGAGGAACGTTGTGTAGCGACGAAGAATCGGTCAGCCTCCTTTGCCAGCTCACGGGGATCAGTGATGGTGGAGTTAGCGAGCGCAGTCTGGACGTGGGGCGGCATGTTGCGCAGAAACAGCTCCATAAACAGGAAACATGGCTTTTCTCGACCCAGTAGGTTTAACATTCTGCTCATTAGCTCCGATGGTTTACCATCTCCCAAGCCCTGAATTGCGAAGAGGCGACGTGCTCTCTCCGTTGCTGACAGTTCAAAAGTTTCAAGGAGGAGATGTTTAAGTGCGGCGTATTTACCATCGGCCGGTGGGTTGGTTATGAAACCGCTTATCCTGGAAGCCGTAGCGCCCCCAGCGCTGCCACTACGTAGTAGTACCTGGTCTCGTCTGCTGTTATGTCTCTGAGCGCGAACTGTGCCTCAGCCTGCGCGAACCATGTAGCCGCGGAAGACTCCCAAAACTCCGGCAGTTTAATTGCAACGGCGTTCGTAGCCATAATGTGTGTGGTTTCAGAAAACTTATCCGAAAACCGACGTCGGGGTCACCAGTGTAGAGCCGAAGTAACGGAGAAGACCGTAGGTTCACACTTTAGCTGTGTAGGCAACTTTCTTTAATCCACGGTAAATCAGCGAGACAAACAAAACCCACAGCTCGACTGAGCGGAGGTGGCAAGAATAACCAGAAAACTGGCTGGACAACCATAACTTAACCCTGCGTTAACCTGCCAGGGCAACAATGACTTAACCCTTAGTTCCTGGGTTGAATTCTGTCCCCAATACGTGTCCACCACAGCTGCAACTTTACTCGCCTGTTTTCACATCAGCTTTGTGTTTGGTTTTCTCTTTTAATTTCTTGTTGTGCTACTGCAGCGACAACTTCCGGTTGTGTGCTTGTCGCGGCTGTACCATAACACATGGGTTAGCAAACAAAGGGTTAAACAAGTCACTAGCTGGGCAAGGCGAGTGGGTAGTTTGCCTAGGAGTTAGTAACAGGGCCGTCGCGGGGGGGGGGGCGGGGTGGTGCAAGGCCTTGTGCGAACTTGATGTGCGAGGCCCTGCTTGTTGACCTGAATCATGGTCACATGCACCAGCTATTCTAGTTCTATTGTACGCCACATCTCAGTGCAATACATTTTTAACAAGTAGAATAATACAGCATCATCACGCACATAGTCTCAGCTATGACTTTTTGTTATTATAGTCTTTCAAAGGATCTGATCTGCAGCGAGAGTAAGGTGCAGGTTGAGAGCCTGGAGAGGTGGAGGTATGCACTGGAGAGAAGAGGAATGAAAGCCAGTAGGCGCAAGACGGAACACGTATGCGTGAATGAGAGAGAGGACAGTGGAATGGTGAGGATGCAAGGAGTAGAGGTGACGAGTGACGAAGGCGTATGAGTTTAAATACTTGGGGTCAACTGTCCAAAGTAACGGAGAGTGCAGTAGAGAGGTGAAGAAGAGACTGCAGGCAGGGTGGAGTGGGTGGAGAAGAGTGTCAGGAGTGATTTGCGACAGAAGGGTACCAGCAAGAGTTAAAGGGAAGGTTTACAAGACGGTTGTGAGACCAGCTATGTTATATGGTTTGGAGACAGTGGCACTGACGGAAAAGACAGGAGGCGGAGCTGGAGGTGGCAGAGTCAGTGGCGTAACCAGGAATATTTTTTTAGGTGGGCCTGAGTGAAAATGGGTGGACCAAAATTTTCCAGCAATAATCCTTCAAACAAGACGCAAATTCGAACACATTACAGCAGTAAACACATAACACAGGTTTTTAGTACGTGACCAAGAAACATACTAAAACTTTAATAAAAACCCACTTAAACAAATACCACGCCAGTCATTCTCGGCAGGCTCTACACAACCATTTAAACATCACTGAGGAAAACAGCCCGACTCGGTCTAAAAGATCATGATACAACATGTAAGCTATAGGCCTATAGTACACGTTTTACAGCACAATGTATAGACGCCGAGGGCGAGCGTTGAAGATTGAGATTATTTCATCATAGTCCAAAGAGTCAGTAAGTTCCCTTTCAAAGGACAACAGGGACAGATTGTTGAGGTGTGCAGTTAGCATGGAAGATCTTAGACATGTTTTGATACGGCCTGTAGTGGAGAAGAGTCTTTCAACAGTACATGAAGTCAGGGGAATGGTGATCATTGCCCTTAACAGTCTGTTAATGTTTGGGAAAACGTCAGAGTTGCAGCTGTCCGGCACTTCAATGAGGGATGGGTAACACTGACCCCTCTCCACTTTACGACGCAGTGCCTGAATGAAAACGGTCCATTCCGCGTCCTCAATAGATATCTGGTAATGATCACATGAATGCTGCAATGATTCTTTCTGGGCAAACGTAACTGATCCTGGTAAACAAGCAGCGGCTGCTCGCATGATGCCGTACTGATCTTGCTGAAAGCGACTGTCCAACTCAGTAATCTGCCTGTCCAGAATGTTAATCCATAGCTGCTTCACGTCAGCGTTGTTCTTCACGTTTGTAGCTTTGCCCAAACTAGTGGTAACCACCGACTCATTGAATCTCGCGGGCAGCTTTCTCTCTCGAGCGCCGGTGACATCCCAGCTGGAGACGTCATTCTTTTCCATCAGTTCCTCTGTTAGTTTTAACACTTTGTTGAAATCACCTTGTGAATTATCTCTAAACTCTGCAAAACTGTCTTTGAGGCCTTGAATTAGATCTATGCAGTCAGTGACAGTCAATGAGCCACTCTGTAAACCTTTTGTTGCAAAATCGCTGCTCTCAAATAATTTCCCGAATGTAACCAGGAAAAACAAAAATTTCTTCATCTGAATTTGTTGCAAAAGTGATTCGGCTTCAACTTTAGTGTGACCACTAGTTTCGGAAAATTGTGCTAGCGTTTCCAAGATAACGTTAAGTAACACCAAAACCTTGCTCACTGATCCTGACTTCGAGCTCCACCTTGTGTCTGTTGAGCGCTCTAACTCCAGGCATCTGTTTCAGTAGGCTATCTTATAAAGAATGACACACACACGAGTTGCTCAGTGCAGCCAAGTATAATCAAAGTGATGTAACATGTTCCTGAGCGCGGGTCATGTGTATCTAAGGTAAACTAGTGGATAGCCGATGGCATCGATCTATCTAGACCCGTAACATCCTCCAACCATGCCCGCAGGACGGGCATGGTTGTCGCCAGCGCCTTAAGCTCATGAACCGCCGCCTCGTGCTTAGGCAGCCAGTGCCAGGGTGTGTCCTTGTCCAACAGGCGTCGCAACGGCTCGCAGACAGTAGATAGATGAGGCATGAACTTGGCTAAATAGTTAGCGAAGCCAATGAGATGCTGCACGCCCTTGGCATCTGTTGGGTTTGGCATGTCAATAATGGCTCTCACCTTCTCTGGATCGGGCTTCAGTCCAGCAGATGAGAGAATGTGGCCATGAAACTGCACCTCAGCCACCTTGAACTGCAACTTCTTCAGGCTGAGGCGAAGCTTGACCTCGCGGCAGCGTTCCATCAACGCCGCAAGCTTGACGTCGTGGTCGTCCCCAGCCTCCTTGTCTGTGTCTCCGCAGCCGACGACCAGGATGTCGTCTGCAATGGGCTCAACGCCCTTCAGACCGGCGAGGAGCTCGTGCTGCTTGCGCTGATATACCTCGGGCGCCACCGATACTCCAAATGGTAACTTGAGCCACCGCTTCCTCCCCCAGGGGGTCCAGAACGTGGTCATGAGGCTACTCTCATAGTCCAGTTTGCATTGCAGGAATGCATCCCGAGCGTCCACTAACGTGAAGACTCTGGCCTTGGGCAATTTGTACAAAATGTCCTCCAAGGTAGGCATGATGTAGTGAGAGCGCTTTAGAGCTTTGTTCAATGGTTTAGGGTCAATGCATATTCTCAGCTTCTCCGGTTTTTTAACAATCACCATGTTGCTGATCCAATCTGTAGGATCTGTGACAGGCGCAAGGTGGCCGTCAGCCTCGTACCTGTCCAGCTGGGCTTTGACTGCTGCTTTCATTGCGATTGGGACATTGCGAGGGGCACTCTGTACTGCAGCAACACCAGGATCAAGGTCAAAATGGACCTCCCCAGGCACGGATTCCACAGGGGAGTTGAACACGTCACTGTATCTGTTGATAAGCTGTTCTTTAGTTAGGGCTCCTGGTTGTGTGTGTTCCATTTTGAGCACATCCTCTGGAATTGTGAAATGCATGAGCCCTAAGCGTTCACAGGTGGAGCCTGACAGAAGAGGATGTTGGCTGGTCCTCACTATTTCGAATGAGAGCTTGTGTGTTTGGCCTCTCACAGTACAGTCAGTCTCAAAGGTGCCCATAGAGCTCAGTGTTTCCCCCGAATACAGCTTCAGTCTGGTGTCACTCGGGCGGAGAGGTGTGTTTGGGGCCAGCCTTTTCTTGTCTTGAAAGCCCATTACATTGCAGGTGGCTCCAGAGTCCAGCTGACATTGTTGTGGCTTGTCGTGGAGTTTCAGAGTCACAAACCACTTCTTTCCTTTGGTGTGCACTGCGCCGATTGACTCAAACATGTAAAGATCATCTGCATCATTACTATGCTCTGGGGGTTCTTCTGTGTATTCCACACAGTTTACCTTGCCCTCAGCATGCCCCTTTTTGCTCTTTAAGCACACTTTAGAAAAGTGATTAAGTGTCCCTCATGACCTACATTGTTTCCCGAAGGCCGGGCAATGCTCTCTGCCCCTTGAATGCGAGCTGCCACAATATTTGCAATTGCCTGCATCTCCTGCTGTTCTGGGTGGATTGCTCCGTTTCCATTGGTTTTGTCTGGGTTGCCTAGCAACGGCATGCACTGCCTCTGGCTGCAGACTACCACATGCCTCCGATACATGTGGAGTCGCCAGCCGCTTCTTTTCACCTGACAGTGAGGAGTTTCGCCAGGGAGACGTAGCCTGTGGGAGGATCACGCCATTTCCCTCCCAGTTCCCCCTCCTTCCTGAACAGGCACCCCAACCGACCAGAGGAGGCTCTAGTGTAGCGACCAGGACACATACCCACATCCAGCTTCCCACCCGCAGACACGGCCAATTGTGTCTGTAGGGACTCCCGACCAAGCTGGAGGTAACACGGGGATTCGAACTGGCGATCCCCATGTTGACAGGCAACAAAATACACCCCCTACGCTACCCGGATGCCCCTTTTAGATAATTTTTCAGGCCAGTCATTACAAGGTGCCTATCGTCACAGTCACATGCAACCGCCACCTCTCGACACCTGCTGAGCCACCACATCTCTGATCTCTTACCCAGTGGTCCCCGCAGTGACTTATGAAATTCTTCCTTATTCTTTAAAAATGTTCCCTTTTCTCACCACCCGACTCATGTTTACGAAATCAGTCTAGGTGTATATTTCATCCCCATCACTTCAAGGTTCAAAACTACTCGGTACTATTTAACTATTTACCTTTTAAATGTGTTGTGTTGCTTATGTCATAATACTGTGTTCCTGAACTGAAAAAAGGTACTGGAGCTTGACACACACACACACCCTGCTGCATTTCCTGACAAACCAAGACTATTTCACGTAAATGAGCCAATTCCAACAACCAAATCGAGACCTATGACACGGTTTGATAAACCATTGCGTGACACCACATCACCACGTGATTTCTCTTAAGTCGCTTGCTGTTCCGTCTACGGTTTTTTCAAGCCGTGAGTCAGATGATCAAACAGCTGGGCCAAACAGGACTGGTAGCATTCCAATCATAACAGTAATTAGAACAATGGGTTATGGAGAAAGGGAGGGAGACAGACAAGAAAGCGAGAGAAAGAGAGATGGCAGAGAATAATATAGCAAACAGGCTACCCCCCCCCCCACACACACACACTATACACATTTCATTTTGCCTGTACTTAGACTTTTTGATGTTCTGCACACACAGCACACTGGTTTTTTTCCATCTAGTTTATTCAACTTTTTCAATACAAAAGTGTAACGGACATATACTCGAATAACAGCATACAACAAAAAGACACAGAAGAAAAACAAAACAAGAAGCATAAAAAAACCAAACAAAAAAAAAAAAACACACACACCACACCACAATATACACAGAATAATAATAGAAGCATACATTCTTGCATTTGCACAATTCAGAAATCTGTATGTAGCTCTCGGTCCGTCCATAGTCTACTCTAACAGATTGCTGTGCCACGCTATCCATACAAGTCCTCCTCCGTTATTAATATAGGCTGGAAATGCCCCCCTTTCAATGCATAACCCTCTAATCTGTTATGACACAGCACACTTGTTAACGTGTATATGTAGCAGGAGTAAGAAGTAGCTGCATGTTGATACGTTGACGTTCGTCAAAATATTGTTCCCAACGGAGTAACGTTCTAATGGTGTTTGTTGTATCCTGGCGCCCTCTTGTGGTGGTAGTTGGCACTTGCTGTAATCGCTGTAAACGTCGCTCTCGTCCCTTTTCTCGCGACCGGTGACGAGAGTGGTGGGTGGAATCTTTGCTGCGTCCCCTTTCGGTGAATTAAAATGTTATAAACCACTTGAAAATATGATCCACACGTATTGTTTTAGGCGGCACGGTGGAGCAGTGGTTAGCACGGTCGCCTCACAGCAAGAAGGTCTTGGGTTTGAGCCCGGGGTAGTCCAACCTTGGTGGGTCGTCCCGGGTTGTCCTCTGTGTGGAGTTTGCATGTTCTCCCCGTGTCTGCGTGGGTTTCCTCCGGGGGCTCCGGCTTCCTCCCACAGTCCAAAGACATGTAGGTCAGGTGATTTGGCAGTACATTTTTCCCTAGGAATGAATGTGTGTGTGTGTGTGTGTGTGTGTGTGTGTGTGTGTGTGTGTGTGTGTGTGTGTGTGTGTGTGTGTGTGTGTGTGGTGGCCTGTCCAGGGTGTCTCCCCGCCTGCCTCCCAATGACTGCTGAAATAGGCTCCAGCGACCCTGAGAGCAGGGTAAGCGGTTAAGACAATGGATGGATGTATTGTTTTATGAATGGAAATGCAATGATTTGTGATGAAGTGTAATTGTTATAAGTGCCTGCTGTAATTTTTTTTTTTATCGATTATAAACGAATGGTGTTCTGCACATTCACTAGATGGCTACCACAGGCTCGCTAGATAACTGCTGCACGAGCATCATCTAGATAGCGGCTAATGCTAGTGTCTTAAATATAATTTGCTTTACATGAACAGGGGCGGGAGCAAGACATAGTAACACAACACTGTGCCAACAGATTTTTCTTTTTATCGGCGTCAAATAACTGGAGTTCAGTGTCGTCTGCAGCACACGCACCGGAAGCGCCAGGTGATGCCCGTCAAATATGAAAGCCACTGTACGTCGGCACTGCTCTGCAGAACCAAGAATCACACTTTTCCCACTGAAAATACACGCCTGAAGTGGCACCCAAGCCTGGGAATAAAACTGTGTTGTGAGATTTAACAGCTCAACAAGTAGACATGCATCGACTTGAGGTGAGACGGCGCCGGTTTGGGCCCTGTGATGGACTGGCGGCCTGTCCAGGGTGTCTCCCCCGCCTGCCACCCAGTGACGGCTGGGATAGGCTCCAGCAACCCTGAGAGCAGGATAAGCGGTTTGGATAATGAATGAGTGGATGGATCGCCAGGTATGTTATACTGTTTATACTCTGCAAATGTATTCATAGCATTTTAAGTAAATTTTCTATGCTGCGTAAAGATTGGTTCTGGTGACTAGTGTCCTAGCTACACGGGACTGTGTATGCATACGTGTGATACCAAAAAATGTATTGTTAATTTGAAAATCTATACGTCTCATTCTGTATTGCTCTTTTCTGGTGACCGGTGACGAGAGTGGGGCTGGAGCAAGACATATTAACGTAACACTGCCAGTGGATTTTTCTTTTTTATCGCCAGACGCAATAAAAACAGGCGCATACCCATACACCCATACAGCCCGATGAGTCATTTGCTGCTGCACAACACGCAGACCAAAGACGAGGGGCTACTTAGACACAATTCTTTGATACACCATGTGGTGTAACCTGGACATATCGTCAGTACTAATGAACCCGGGTCATCGGGTGTTTTGGGTCTTAACATCAGACACCCTCTCCCGAGCGACCCAGCCAGGGGTGATCAAGTCCCGACTTGTGTCCATGTAGCGCATTATGCCACGCGTCACCCCTCTTCACCCAGAGCCAATGGGAAGCCTTTTCCGCGGCTTCCAAGACATTCCTAATTGCTCTTCTTCTTTGCAGCTCACAAATCCCCAAGAGTCCCAGGACTTGGTGTAGAGACTGGCCTGCAAAACCCCTGCAGCCCACTTCAACCAGCTCTCAGTGGGCCTTTCACCCATTCCTCCCACACTCAGCTACCAGATCTGCATACCTGGCTCTCTTCTTTTCTTTCGCCTCCTCCATCCAATCTGGGACCGTCAGCTCTAGCACCAGAACGACCAGGATTTCACTCCTACCTGAAACGACCGTGGGCGGTCAAAAATAACCGCCGGTTTTTAAACTCTTTAATATTCGGTCAAGATAAATACCCAGTTGAGACATTAATGCATTGCATATGTTTGTATGTCTGTAAGGAAACGATTGACACTAAAATTAACATTTTACCAACTATAATACTATTTTTAAACAATTTAAACTTCAGAGAGACATGGTCGAACTTGAAGAGCAAAATTAAAGTGAAAATATTACCTGAAAAACTAAATGGAAAACACATATTGCTAATCTAACAAATATAACAAGGCCTATAAAACGTGAAATGTAAAAAAAAAGAACTGAAAATAACCATTCAAACAGTCCCGAACAACGACTGGAACTTAAAAACTACTAGAACGACCATTTGACCGCCCATGGTTTTTAAACTCTATATCTGTCAAGATAAATACCTAATTGAGATAGCATTGCATACTAACATACGCAGTGCATACTAACGTATGCATTTCATACTATTGCCTAGATAGTATGCATACATAGTATGCATGAATATGCACACTAACATATGCATTGCATATGTTAGTGTATGTCTGTTAAGAAATGACTGACACCAAAATTAACATTTTGACAACTTGGATACTATTTTTCAAACAGTTTAAAAATTGCCGCTGTCCAAGGCCTGTAAATACTGCAATGCCTTGGTGGTAGCCATGGTGCATTTGAAATGGCGGCTGTAACCAGACATGTTGGAAATAATCAGAAATCCAGTTTAGACTATTACTCTGCACTGGAGAAGGCTAGAGTGTTTCTAGGACAGAGTAATGAACTTCACGAAGGAAATTATGCAGCCAACACGTATCATAAATGGTGACATGACGCGCACGATGACGCGGTCATTTTGACCACTCGTGGTTGTTTTGGGTAGATCTTATAACTTTTTTTGTGTGCATCCATCCATTCATCCATTATCCAAACCGCTTATCCTGCTCTCAAGGTCACGGGGATGCTGGAGCCTATCCCAGCAGTCATTAGGCGGCAGGCAGAGAGACACCCTGGACAGACCGCCTGTCCATCACAGGGCCTAAAACTTATTTTAATGCAAATATGTGCAATTTTAGGATCATTCAGGGAGCGGCAGGTCTGTATCTTTTTTCTTTTTTCTTTCAAAGTTATTAAACTTTGAAAATCCAAAACGGTCAAAATGACTGCTTTGGTTGGTCTAGTGCTAGCAAAACTACTTACTTGGTTGCCGCAGACATCAGGACCATGTCTGGCCTGTGTGTGGTAGCTGCGATGGTGTCCAGGAACCCCAGTTGTCTGCCTAGGTTGACCAGGAACTGCCAGTCCCTTGCTGCTGCATGCTATAAGTTCATATCATATGTACATACACAAACATGCACATAGACAGAGAGTTTTGAACTTTGCAGACAGAAAGGTACTGACACTCATGACAAAACGTCTTGCCACTGCCAATAGTCTCAAAATTCACAAATGCACAAAAAAAGATTCACACATGTATTTTAAGATTCATGAATAAGCAGGTGTCTTTACAAACATTCTCCAATGCAAACGCAAATATTGCTTTTAAATAAATGGGGGGGGGAGACGCGAGCTGCTTCTGATCCTTTTACGTGTTTTAATAAGTGCACATTGTGTTTGTGGCATTTATTGTCACTGGCTGTTAAGTTGTCCCAGCTCTGGAGGTGGTACTGCTCCCCCCATTGTTTGTAGCTGGCTAACTTAGCTAATGTGAGCATACTCTTAATTTTCACTTTTTGATACACCTGAGTTAGTTTCTGTTTGACACGAGCCCATACAACAAGACAGACAAATTGTACTCAGTATTTTGTTTTCCTTTTATTTATTTTCTTTTAGTCGAACCTACCTGATCAATCTAATTGGAAGTTGTCATTGACAAATAAACAATGCTTTATTATGCAGTTTCGGATGCAGGGCTAAAAGAAATCCAAATTCCTGCACACCATCCTTAGTGGCTGTTAGTGTTCCGACCCCCCCCTTTTTTTTCTCCCTAATTGCACTTGGCTAATTACCCCACTTTTCCGAGCCGCCCCGGTCGTTGCTCCACCTTCTCTGCCAATCCGGGGAGGGCTGCAGACTACCACATGCCTCCTCCGATACATGTGGAGTCACCAGCCACTTCTTTTCACCTGACACTTAGGAGTTTCGCCAGGGGGAAGCAGTGAGTGGGAGGATCACGCTATTCCCCCCAGTTCCCCCTTCCACCCCGAATAGGCGCCCCGACCGGCCAGAGGAGGCGCTAGTGCAGCGACTAGGGCACATACCCACATCTGGCTTCCCACCCACAGACATGTCCGATTGTGTCTGTAGGGATGCCCTACCAAGCCAAAGGTAATGGGTATTCGAAATGGCAATCCCCGTGTGGATAGGCAACGATAAAGGCCACTGTGCTACCCGCACGCCCCTTTTAGCTCCTTTTTCAGGCCAGTCATAACAAGGTGCCTACAGTCACAGTCACATGCACCCGCTAGTATTAGACACCTGCTCAGCCACCACATCTCTGGAAGTGTCGACAAATTTATCCAGTGATCCTCGCAGTGACTTGTGAAATTCTTCCTTATTTTTAAAATGTTTCCCCTTTTCTTAGCACCCGACTTGTGTTTACAAAATCGGTTGCACTCGTGCAGCCGAAATTGATTCCCCTTTTCCTTCTTCCTCGCAGTGAGCAGCGAGATGGAGCACACACTATGTAACAGCGCAATATCGAAAATGAATAAACCTGAATAATTTTTCAGATTTATTTTTCATGTGACCTTGACTATGCATAATGGAATTGACGCAGGAATTTCATTTTAGAAGCATGTTGGGTCAAGCACAGTCATAAAAAAATATCTTGCAAGAAAAAAAAGCTGCAGTATTGCAGGCCAGGCGCGGGGCCTTCGAGGTGCAAGGTGCTGTGTGGTCGCATCGCACCCTTCGCACAGCCCATGTGACAGCTCTGGTCAGTGACATGGCTGACTTGTAGCAAAACCGTGGATAGCCGGGCAAGGCTAGTGTGTAGCTTGCCTTGGAAAGTTAGTGACATGGCAGACTTTTGGCAAAATAAGTCGATAGTTGAGGGAGGTGAGTCATTCGCCTAGGAGAGTCAGTGACTGGACTAGGGTGTGGATAAAGCAGTGTATAGCTAAGCTAGGTGAATGATTTGCCGGACAAGGGAAATGAGTCTCCTGCCGAGGTGAGTGAGTGTCCGACTTCACCGCTGGCCTATCAGTTCTTCACCCCAGCCTATCATTTACCCATGCCAGCATATCAGTAGCAGTGTGAGACGCCTCTCGGGTTAGGTGAGTGATTCCCTCAGGTCTCATTTCTTGATCCGTTTCACATGCTATACATTGCCCGTCTGGTCTGATCCCACAGAAGAGCTACTGTAGCTCAAATTGCTGAAAAAGTTAATGCTACCTATAATAGATGGGTGTCAGCACACACAGTGCATCACAGCTTGCTGTGTATGGGGCTGCGTGGCTGCAGACTAGTCAGAGTGCTCATGATGACCCCTGTCCACCACTGAAATTGCCTAAATGGTCCAGTTCTAACAAGATCATCAGAATTAGACCATGGCGCAATTCATAGTTTTCAGTCATGTGGCTGACGTGGAGCCCTGGCGGGCAAAACAAAGTTCCAGCATGGTGGCCAACAGTGGAAACTCTGTAGAGCAGCAGCACAGACCTGTCAATTTTCCAGCTGTTCCAAGCAATGACTATTTGGATCACCTTACGAAAGAAGAAAAACAAAGATATTTTAACAAGCTACAAGTTTTGGGCACTTGCGGTCCATATACGGCACCTGCCGCAGTATTTCAGTCTCTAAAAACAGCGAAGTCCCTGCCAGAGCTCCAATTTGGCGATGTTTACATATATCCTGTGGAGAATCCCTCTCCTTACACTGCCGCCAGGATGAAAGCTTACAAAAGTACAGACAGTTATATGTATTTTCATTCTGGATGGGTCAGTAATGCTGCCGTTTCGGAAGTGTTTTGCCCGCCAGGTGGGCGTTCGAATATGAATGTGACGTCACATGAAAACTATGGATAGAAGAAGGTGGCCTGGTTCGATGAGTCCTATTTTCTTTTAGATCACATGGATGCCTGTGCACATGTGTACCGTTTGCCTGGGGAAGATGCATTATGGGAAGAAAGCAAGTTGACGGAGGCAGTGTGATGCTCTGGACAATGTTCGACTTGGAAACCTTGGGTCCTGGCATTCATGTGGATGTTACTTAGACACATGACACCTACCTAAACATCATTGCAGACCAAGTACACCCCTTCGTGGCAATGGTATTCCCTGATGGCAGTGGCCTCTTTCATCAGGATAATACGCTCTGTCACACTACGCACATTGTTCAGGAATGGTTTGAGGAACATGACAAAGAGTTCAAGGTGTTGCCTCGGCCTCCAAATTCCCCAGATCTCAATCCGATTGAGCATCTGTGGGATGTGCTGGAAAAACAAGTCCAATCCATGGAGGCTCCAATTTGTAACTTACAGGACTTAAAAGATGTGCTGCTAACGTCTTGGTGCCGGACACCAGAGGACACCTTCAGAGGTCTTGTGGAGTCCATGCCTCGACAGGTCAGAGCTGTGTTGGTGGAACGAGGGGGACCTACACAATATTAGGCAGGTGGTTCTAATGTTTTGGCTAGTCGGTGTATGTTTTCCATTACCATCTATGATTGGAGAAATCACGGACGGTAATCTGTGCACTAATCAATAATTTATCATTTCACTCCCTGTTTGTGAAAACAAACACTAAACGATTCTTTGCTGCGATCGGGCAATGTACACCTTGTTGGTTTTGGATAAAAAATAATGGACATTTAGATGTGGTATTGACTTCTCCGACCAGACCCAGAGAAATCATTTGAACAACAGACCGTCCAATTGAAAACCTGCCGGCAGTCCTTTAAGGTCCCGTTGTGTTATGTTGAAGTATGACAAACAAGCGAACATACCCTCTGATGTAAGAACACACACAACTGATGCGTTATTTGAATATTTACAGAGGCGGAGACTGGGCAGGCCCCTTATGTTTCCTTGTTCCTGTTTTGAGTAAACCCCTTATTTGGTGTTGAAATTCTTAAATTTGCTTTTTGTCCTCTTGCTCATTTTATGGGGATCTTTTTTCCTTCCATTTGTTTTCTTTGGTCTGATTTTCTCCCGTTGGTCTTCTGAGATGGTTAGTTGGTCGCCGTTGCTCAACTAGCTCAGTTCTTGTTTTGCGTTGTGTAAAATTTCTACCTTGAAAATAGCAACTGAGAACTTGCTCCTCCGGTGTCAGTTCTTTCGTTTAGTGGTCCTGATGAGATGTTTTCTCAAACCTTTTCCTATAATTGATGGTCCTTCTTCTTCCCCGTTGCTGGGCAATCATATGTCCAACGTGTTGTCACACACATTCATGCACACTCACACAAGCACACAGAAACAGAGCACAAATACAATATCTAAGCTCAACACTTGGTGGGGCTATCTGCTTAGTAAAGAATGAGGTGCAGAGGAAGGACGTTATGTGACGGTCTGCATATGGCAACATGGACCTTTGTAATGAGATATCACATTGTGCTGTAGAGGGCAATATCTCTTTCAGGTTTGGTCGTCTTAAAGAACTCTTTTTCGATGGGTAGTGTAGACAAACGAGTCCATCAATCCATCCATTATCCGAACCGCTTATCCTGCTCTCAGGGTCGTGGGGGTGCTGGAGCCTGTCCCAGCAGTCATTGGGCAGCAGGCGGGGAGACACCCTGGACAGGCCGCCAGGCCATCACAGGGCAGACGAGTCTTTAGGACACAATACAACAACATGTTGCCCGAATACATAGCCATTTGTGGAGTCATTAGACTGAACAAATTTATTTCTAGATATAACAAACACATTTTTATCATAATATCAATGGATAACTACCATCCAGCATTACCCCAAACTCCCAAATGCCTCTTTACACACTGTATCCTTTGCTTCCCTGAGTTCCTGACGTACTTTTCAGCCGCCTCACAGGTACTAATAGTAAGGCTAAGTCTTTAACCCGAACGTGGCCCCATAAAATAGCCTGCCAGGCGGCAAGGAGACTAGAGCACCGTGGCTGCTTGGCTGCATCACTGCTGAGGTGTAAGGAGGCTACCGTTACTGTTACACCCCATATCTGAGAGATATACTATTTGACGGTTTATGTAACATGTCAGCTAAACAGAGGAGACGTGTGTATGTGTGTGTGTTTGTTTGTTTGTTTGTTTAAAGGACATCTAGTATTACTGTTTAAGGGGGTTAACCATGTTGGCAGGGGCAAGAAGTTGGGTCAGGAGTGTCAGGACCTTTCTGTCGAAGGTTCAGAACTCCGTGTGTCTGTGTGCACGCGAGCGTATGTGTATACACATGTTTATAAGTGTGTGTGTGCGTGTGAGTCGAGGAGGTGTTTGCGAGGTGTTTTCTCGGTGTTATGTCAGGGCTTAGTTTGTCACAGCCTATATGCTTGATCAGGATCGTCCGCAGAAACTTGCAGACAGGTCCTCCTGGTCGCCCCTGGCAACAGTTGAGTACAGTTGCAGTTGGCATCCGCTGTCCTCCCCTGGTAAGGCACCACGCTTTGCGCTGAAAGTGCCATGTGACACCTACTGCCAGCTAACATCATTGTCTCGGTGTAATATCATAAGAGAAGATGGATGGTCAGTAGATTCCACTTTTTCCTCATCCTAACGTGTTTGGTGGCTAAGGTCATGCGGCTGTCGGTTTGGCAGTTTCTTGGCCAGTTTAGCGTTCAACTTTCAATCCTGGACGAGGCGAGTCGGTCCTACTTTGAAGAGCTTGTCTGACAGTGTGGCCAATGCTGTACCGTCTATGAACGTCACAGGGCAGCCATCTCTCCCACCTTTGTAGCCTCTTGTTTGCCTTCCCGCATTTTCTTTCATTTTCTACCTTCTCCTCTCCTGTCTTTGATCTCTTTCTTTCACGGTCTTTCTTTTTCGCTGTTCAGTGGTAGGAAGGGTTTCAGGTATCCATAGCAACGCTAGTTGGTGTGCAAGCTGCGTATGTACCTTTTTTGTCTGAGACAAAACGTGGTAATTTCTGGAGTTTACCTCGGCTCTAATTAACCGACACTGTGGTAATTGGAGGGGTCAAGTGAGCAGGAAGATTGGTTCACCTGCATGTACATCCAAGACCCTCTTCTCTGACGCGTCTCTCTCCTCCACTGACAACTTCTCCACTCCACCTTTACCCACCTGTACCCGTCCCCCCTCGCTCCTTCTCTCCTCTGTCCTGTCTGCCTCCTCCCCTCACTCATCACTGTCACTACCCTTCTTTCTCACCCATCACCCTTTACCCCTTTGCCTCTCACCCTCCTCACAACCATCGCTTCATGCTATCCCTATCAACGTTAGGGATGCCCCCGAAACATGGCTTTAAATGGGAAGTGGTTCGAAACCGGGAGTATTGATAAAATCTGGCGTTTTTGGTTCCATTATCAGTACTGGAGAAATTACAGTGAGATGTCTGTAGTGGCAAATGTGGTTTTCATTTAATTTATGGAGAAGTCGCGCTCACACTGGTGCCGTCCCCTCTTGGCACCTGTTTTTGAGCGAGGGACGGGGCTGCCCCCCTTGCACACAACTTGAGAGGTGTTTGCGTCTCATCATGGCAGAGAGAACCAAATGCTCTGAAGTGTGGTTACATTTTACCCAAGTCTACAACAACAATGCTCATCGTCACAAGTGCAGTAAAACCCCTGCAAGTAAAGGAGGCAAAACAAGCAATTTATTTAAACATCTGTTGACCAAGCATAACACCAATCTGCAGAAATGTGCAGTTTTTCGTCTGCTGTGCTCACAGTCCATCCCTTGTGATCCCATCCTCCTCGCCCATCATGGGTATGCCGTACCAGGGCCTTAGATCGGAGTCTGTTAGGCTAGTAATGAACTATAAAAAGCAGATTCATGAATGGAAGTTAACCACTACTTTCTAAGCTGCAAATATATTTTGAAATATCTGGCACTTGTTTGTACATTGTCAGGCTGAGGCTGCAGCCCCTGTGGCCCAGCACCACCCCTCTTCTGTCCACCAGGGGTCCCAGCCAAGCCCCAAGTCCCATAATGCTGAGCAGCTAGAGAATAATAAACCAATGTCGATTCCATTCTCATGACAGTATCTAAAAAACAAAACCCAAAACAAAAACCCCAGATAAGAGCACTGATAAAGTACCAAACCGATAAGCAGTATGACTAAGAGTAGTAGTATTGATATAATAATGCCCCAGTACCAATCCCTAATCGGCATGGTAACTGGCATCCCGATCCCGCTGCCGTTCTCATATCCGTGTGAGCTCTCGGTGTTCTTTTGTATGGGAGTGTTGCTCTTGGCTCCTTTCCTCCACATCACCCCCACCGATAATTCCTCCGCTCCACCTAAATGGGCAGACAGACAGCTGGCCGCCGCCCAGGGGTGGAGCTCTGACCTTCACAGCTTCCTGGAGTCCTCGGCAGCATCTGATTCCACCCTGACATCTCCTTACCTGGATGCGTTTGCGGACACCTAAAACATTCTGTGGCTTCAGATAGCCAGGGTAAAATCACCCGAGCCTTGGTCACCATGTGGAGACAGCTTGACTTGCCATGCTGGTTTTACCTTTATTATTGCTGCTTTCATGGGAAAACCTCTCATCTCCGTCTCCAAAGACTAGAGGTGTTAAGAGCTGCCCCCCCCCGATTACTTTGATTCATTCGTAAAAATAGACATGTTCATGCAGTTGGTGAGGTTGAGGATCATCTGTACGGCATATAAGAACTTTCTAAACTCTGAGGTAGCTGAGTGTTAAGAAGCTCAAAACGTAAAAAAAAGATTTTTATGCAGGTGCATCATCCAAGTGCGTGTGTGTGTGTGTGTGTGTGTGTGTGTGTGTGTGTGTGTGTGTGTGTGTGTGTGTGTGTGTGTGTGTGTGTGTGTGTGTGTGTGTGTATTTCAGTGCAAAATAGCACACTTAATTTGCTCTCCTTAATTTGCTCTCCTAATTCTGGAGTATTAACAGGGGCTTTCTCTTGTTGGCCTTTTTTTTTTTTTGCCATAACTTTTAGAATGCTGTAATATCCATTATTTCACACACACACACACACACACACACACACACACACACACACACACACACACACACACACACACACAACTTGTGTCCTGCCATCTCCATTATTCTCCCTGGAATTCTCAAATTCTCCCCATCTTTCTACCTCTACAGGCTTATGAAAAGTGATCCATCTGCCCTTTAGTGGGGAGAGTAAAAAATGGTCCTGCAGCTGAATGCAGACACAAGAATGGATGGGAGGTCCTTTGAAAAAACAAAAAAAAAACAACAGTAGAAAAAAGCAGGTTGTGGAAAGGGAAGCATTTGGAGACGTATGGGGGTCCTCAGACATGCTTGATGAAGGAGTGAGGTTCATATCTTTTGTATTGGATGTTAGAAATAGGGTCAGGGTTAGGGTTAGCCCAAGGTCATCGTATCAAATGTTGAAGCTAATTACCACGGGCAGGCGGAGGGGGCAGTGGGAGCCGTGGTAGGAGACTGAGTGAGTGGACACCTGGCTGCGTGGATGGAGACAGTAGGCCAGATTAATGGAGGAGGTGGTGGGAGGAGGGAGCGATTGGGTGGGGTGGGGTGGGGTGGACGGGCGGGTGCTCAGAGGAGTGTGACTAAGGTGAGATGTGGGTTTGACAGCGTTACCGTCAACTGGGCGTCGCGGTTACCGCTCACCTCCTGTTTACTGTGGAAGTCAAGCTGAGAGGACACCTGGTGAGCTGTCATCACACACGCACACTCGTGCATACAGACCCAAAAAGAAACAGCACACACACAAACAAATATTCACATAGATGCACACACACACACACACACACACACCCACCCACACACACACACACACACGCACGCACGCAGTCACCCATAAACACATAAATACAGATACTCATGGATGCACACTTTCACACCTAGGTGCAGATGCACAAGTGTACCCTGAATCCACCTGCACCCGTTTTTAATGACACACAAACACATTAACAACACCCGATGCCACACACAGACAGACACACACGTGAATCCTCTCCTCTCCTCTCTCTCTCAACACCTCCTCATTGTTGCTGTGTGAGCTCCAGTTGGCTGTGCTCTACCCCACCACCCACCTTCCATACAGGCGCTCTCCGCGGTGCTGGATCCCATACAGTGGGAAAGCCAGCACCGCTGAACAGAGCGGACCAAGCGTGGCGGGCCTCCTCATCCTGCTCCCCTGCTCTCCACTTACGGGGAGAGGCTCCTGTGAACGGAGGAACCAGAGGAGGTGGGGTTGGGATGAAGGGTTGATGTTTCTGGGTGGGGGGTGTTGTAGGCTAGGAGGAGATGAGGGGGGGTCTATATTTAACCGCTCGTCTCATTGTTTATTAATGAACGGGTGTTTAGTCAGACCCGGGGTGCTGTTTAATGTATGATGACAACGTTGCTCTCAGGGGACCTTTCCCATACTCCTCACCCTGCGTTTTACATAACTGACACAAATGAACAGAGTGGGTGGGGGTGGGACGGGGGGGCTGCTTCAACCTAAATACGTTGTGGTTGTATATAAGTATGTATGTAGTGGGATTGGGGCTGTGTGTGTGTGTGTGTGTGTGTGTGTGTGTGTGTGTGTGTGTGTGTGTGTGTGTGTGTGTGTGTGTGTGTGTGAATGCATCCAGGCAGAGGGTATATCCTCTCCCATGTTGTGGAGCGGTATACACAGGGGGAGGTCTAACAAGGGGCCACGCCGAGGTTCACATCTGCGCTTTGGGGTCTGCGAACGATCCGGAAACGCTTTCAGGGAGGAACGGCCCTCTGTCTGCATGAAACGGATCCACACATTAAACATCAAAAATTCGCTTAACATGCTTCACGGCGTGTCCTTTGCCTCGTCATATGAACAAGCATTGCCCCCACTGGCGTATCAAAGGATCCTATCTGCCCCAGAAGCAGTTGTAGCTGAGGCTGGAAGGGAGATAAGGGGACCTTACAGAGATGCTGCAGCGCTTTCATCTACGCAAGAGAGTGGCTATCTTTCCGTGTTGCAGCCTAGATTAAATTCTCCTATCCTGGCCTTTATATATATATAGTGTGTGTATGTGTTTGTCAGCGATGATTGCGACATGCAGTGACACACGTACAGTACACAGGGACACATGAACTTTCATGCTGCGTGAACACACTCACGGCGGGTGAGGAGAGCCTGCTTAGGAGTGCATGAGTGACACAGGCTCGTCCTGACAGTTGCCTAGAAGATCTCTCAGGGCATGCAGCACAGGAGTGAAAACAAACCAATTTGTTTTGTTTTCTCATGCCAGACCAATGCGCGCGCACACACACACACGCACGCGCGGGCACGAAGGGGTGAGTCACCAGAATTCAGGGCATGACTGCGCCTTAATGCACTTAAACAGACAAGAACGGTGGGCAAAAGGGGAGAGAAAGAAGCGGGAGGAGGAAGAAAAGAGGGCGAGGAAGGGTAAAAGAAAAAAGAAGACGGATCAGCCAATGTGATGGGAGCTGGTTTTTAATGGTAAAGGGGAGAAAGGCAGTTGAAGATTGATTATAGCAGCATGAATACATTACGGTGTACCATTAAGTGGAATTTAATTAAGCAACATTCAGGTAATCTTCCATTTAATAAGTCTGTTATTACTATAGGGACATTTAATTTGCATGACACGTGTACACACGCATGCACACATACACGTACTACAGTGCACCTACCAGGCTGGGTGCACTGTACCCAGGAACTAGGAAAGAACTGCAGCATTCATCAATAATGAAGAACAGAGAAGCTGGAAGACGACAGAACAAATGGATCACTCTGACCCACAGAACAAAGTAGATAAATGGGAGCATTAGCACGTTTCTTTGTTTGTTTGTTTGTGTCTGTCTATGCGTGTCCCAGCTTTGTGTGTGTGTGTGTGTGTGTGTGTGTGTGTGTGAGAGAGAGAGAGAGAGAGAGAGAGAGAGAGCGCGAGGGAGAGAGATCGAGAGACTGCGTGTGTGCATTATAAGTTGGCAGAAGTGCACAGTGTTTGGATTTAACATTGTGTATGACTGTTCTGTTCCAGTCTGTATTATTCAAGCCCCGCATTTTATCATTTGTGTTTAATAGCTGCTTTGACTGTGTGTGTTTGTCTGTGTGTGTGTGTGTGTGTGTGTGTGTGTGTGTGTGTGTGTGTGTGTGTGTGTGTGTGTGTGTGTGTGTGTGTGTGTGTGTTTGCTATACCATACAGATTCAGTGAATCTGTGTTTGCATAAGTTTAGGCTTGTGTTTCATTTTTCCATGGCATTGGGGAAGCCCTTTTCCTCCCACATCCGCTGCTGTTGCAGTCTGTTAGAGGCAGCTGGTTCCACACACACACACACACACACACACACACACACACACACACAGTAAATAATGAAACAGCGCCCTCTCGACAAGACTCCATAAATTTTGCATAAATAATCTGACGTTAATGGATTTATACTTGAATGCAATCCTGCCTAACCGTTTGTCCGAAGCATCAAATGCAAACAGCCTGAATTTCTCAAAACTCAGTTCTTGCAGCTTGCACTTACAGTCGTGTGTTTGTCTTAAAGCAGCACATTTGCATTACTACACATTTTAACCAAATATACTCATGAACCCACACCCTCGTATGTCACTGAAAAAAGTGTCCATCATATGTGAAGACAAACATTGAGCCAGTATAGAACTGCACTGTACAAGTCAGTGTGAGCGTATAGGTGTATTAGTCGGTGTGAGTGTAAAGGTGTATTAGTCAGTGTGAGTGTAAAAGTATATTAGTCAGTGTGAGTGTAAAGGTATATTAGTGTGAGTGTAAAGGTGTATCAGTTAGTGTGAGTGTAAAGTTGTATTAGTCAGTGTGAGTGTAAAGGTGTATTAGTGGGAGTGTAAAGGTGTATCAGTCAGTGTGAGTGTAAAGGTGTATCAGTCAGTGTGAGTGTAAAGTTATATTAGTATGAGTGTAAAGGTATATTAGTCGGTGTGAGTGTAAAGGTGTATTGGTCAGTGTGAGTGTAAAGGTGTATTAGTCAGTGTGAGTGTAAAGGTGTATCAGTCAGTGTGAGTGTAAAGTTGTATTAGTATGAGTGTAAAGGTATATCAGTTGCTGTGAGTGTAAATATCAGTCAGTGTGAGTGTAAAGGTGTATTAGTCGGTGTGAGTGTAAAGGTATATTAGTCGGTGTGAGTGTAAAGGTGTATTAGTCAGTGTGAGTGTAAAGGTATATTAGTCGGTGTGAGTGTAAAGGGTGTATTAGTTGGTATGAGTGTAAAGCTATATTAGTCAGTGTGAGTGTAAAGGTATAATAGTGTGAGTGTAAAGGTATATCAGTCAGTGTGAGTGTAAAGGTATATTAGTCAGTGTGAGTGTAAAGGTATATTAGTCAGTGTGAGTGTAAAGGTATATCAGTCAGTGTGAGTGTAAAGGTATATCAGTCAGTGTGAGTGTAAAGTTATATTAGTCAGTATGAGTGTAAAGGTATATTAGTCGGTGTGAGTGTAAAGGTATATCAGTCAGTGTGAGTGTAAAGTTGTATTAGTCGGTATGAGTGTAAAGGTATATCAGTTGGTGTGAGTGTAAATATCAGTCAGTGTGAGTATGAAGGTGTATTAGTCGGTTTGAGTGTAAAGGTATATTAGTCGGTGTGAGTGTAAAGGTTTATAAGTCGGTGTGAGTTTAAAGGTATATCAGCTGATGTGAGTGTAAAGGGTGTATTAGTTGGTGTGAGTGTAAAGGTATAATAGTCAGTGTGAGTGTAAAGGTATATTAGTCAGTGTGAGTATAAAGGTGTATTAGTCAGTGTGAGTGTAAAGGTATATCAGTCAGTGAGTGTAAAGGTATATCAGTCAGTGTGAGTTTAAAGATGTATTAGTTGGTGTGAGTGTAAAGGTATATCAGTGTGAGTGTAAAGGTATATCAGTCGTTGTTAGTTTAAAGGTGTATTAGTCGGTGTGAGTGTAAAGGTATATCAGTCAGTGTGAGTGTAAAGGTCTATTAGAGCAGTGAGGCTGAAGAGCAGTATAGACAAATGGAACAGTACAGGTTTTACCTGTGATTTGCCACCTAGCTGTTGTTGTTTGCTTTGATGCTTTGCTGTAAAAGCAGGCCTCACAGCTGATACCAGCATGAGGGCATGAGGGAAGGCCTTCGTGTATGTGTCTCTATGTTTATGTGTGTTTGTGTGTGTGTGTGTTTGCTTTTGTAATGAGACTGCTGGTTTCTGGGGAAAGCCCAGGGGCTAACCTCCACCCACTCACTGTTGCTGGATACTCCCTGTATCACTGTGTCTCCCTCTGTCTGCTTGTGTGTGTGTTTGTGTGCGTGCTTTCAGCAGTTGTCGTCTTCACAAACACATCAGTGTTTGGCTCTCTCCCTCGCTCTCTCTCTCTCTCTTGTTTCTTTTATTCCAGTCAATATCAGTTTTATGTATCCTATCTCCCGCCCCCTCCCACTATTCTGATCTACAACCCAAGGGCACAGACAAGGCTTTAGCTTGTGTCCTCCTGAAGCCGGGCTCGTGTATCTCTATTATGGCACACAGCCGGCAAGACAAGTCTCAACCATTTAGCATGTTAGGAAGCACAGCAGATGTTTATAGAAGTTAAAGTGCACTGGATCTGACCTGAAATGAAACAGATCCGTGGTTCATATATGTTATCGCAAATCAGCGGTGTGCTCAAATAAGGTTGCAAATTTCTTTGTTTGTTGTATGTGTATGGCAGTCAATGATCACTGATGTCAGGGGATCACCGGTTCGAATCCCCAAGTTTACCTCCAGCTTGGTCGGGTGTCCCTACAGACACAATTGCTCGTAACTGCGGGTGGGAAGCCGGATGTGGGTATGTGTCCTAGTCGCTGCACTAGCACCTGTTCGGGAGGGAGGGGGAATAGCATGATCCTCCCACACGCTAGTTCCCCCCTGGTGAAACTCCTCACTGTCAGGTGAAAAGAAGCGGCTGGCAACTCCACATGTGTCGGAGGAGGCATGTGGTAGCCTGCAGCCCTCCCTGGATTGGCAGAGGGGGTGGAGCAGTGACCGGGATGGCCCAGAAGAGTGGGGTAATTGGGGGGGGAAAGGGGGGGTGGGGGGGAGGAGATCACTGATGTCCATGAGGTAGCATATTAATTTCTATAGTCCTCTTCTGTATGTAACTCGTAAGAATTGTCCCAAAATTGACCGGTATGCCCAGAGTTGGCTGTTTTACTGAAACTTGGTGTACCGTCTGTATGAGCTGGTGTGAAATAAAAGTTCGCTCACAACAGCTGTCCGGTGTGCTGTACCCAATTTTGTGTTCGGTCAACTCAAGCCTGTGCAACTTCTACCGTAATCAGCATAGACGAAACATGCAACGAGAGGTAGCTAATGAATCAACATGACACCCACTCCCTGAACCACCATAGGAAACCCCACCGAGGTACAGCACAGCTCAGCATGTGGTATGACAGCACGAGTATCATTCATCCTTGAATCCATTGCCATCGTTAATGACTAATCAACCGTCTGCTTGTTCATGGAGAGATAGCGTAAAGTGTGTGTGTGCGCCCACGCGCATGTGTGCGTGCATGCGTGGGTGAAGTAATAAGCAGGACCTCTGTAAGTAGCAGTGTGGTGGTGGGAGGGAAGGTACTGGATGTTATTGGCTGTGGAGTGGGAAGGAGGCTTGCTGAAGCCAGGCTCCCCTGGTTACTGTTGTTCTGTGGGTGGCTACGCGCCGCCAGACTCTCCTCTCCTGACGCTGTCACTGGGCTGAGGGGGCGATGAACGGGACTACCTCTCTCTCTCTCTCTCTCTCTTTCTCTCACTCTCTCTAGCTCTCTCGCTCTCTCTCTCTCTCTCTCTCTCTCTCTCGAGCTCATATTCTGATACGTACTCCAATCACCAACTCTCTCCAGCCCACATGCTATATACCCCCTCCCTTCATGTGTCTCTATTGCTTCCTTTCCTTTCTCCCTCCCACTTACACAGTCTTTTACTTTCTTTGAACATCAATCTGTGCATCTCCCTCTCCCTTGCTCTTTATGGGTTTTCCCTGCTCACTCTGCTCCCACGCTGGCCCCGTCCCTCTGCTCTTCAATGGAGGTTTCCGAACTCCCTAGCAGTCTGAGGAATGGCCTTTCTCTGCCACCCCCCACTCCTCCACCCACCCGGCTGAACCCCCTGCCCTCCCTCGCTTCTAGATGTTTTCTCTCCCTTGCTTTTTTCTTCTTGCTCTTTCTGTTTCTGATCTCGATTGTGGAGCACAGCAACGGGCACAGTACGTGTGCGGTGTGTGTTTATGTACATATACAAACGCCTGTGTTATCGACAGCCGATGTACGCATCTAGAGGGCTGAATATTGCTTTTCATTACATTGTAATAGAAGTTACTCCTTGACAATAAAAGCTTACCAGGGGTTCTAGCAAATAACTGCAGAGATATGGGCTTGCCTGTTTCTCTTACACCAAGGTGTTTGCTTGATCAGCTGTAGTTTGGGACGCTGCAAAATGACTTGGTAAGTTTTATGGCCACTTTGCCTTGAGACTTAAACCTGTTTATAGAATGCCCTCAAAGGTGAGCATTGCATGCTGCATACAGGCAGGCCAGCTGTGTGTCTTGCTCATGCCCAGGACAAGATGATTTCCAACACCCGCCCCCCCGGTCCTGACTGCACAGGTCACTGACTGGCCATAACACACACACAACACATGTTTGATTTGCACAAGACAAAAGAGCTCTCCTCTCCAACAGACTCTTCTTCTTTCAGCTTGTTCCCTGTTTCTCAGGGGTCACCACAGTGGATTTTGTAATTTCCATCATTCATCATCGGCAGTCACTTGGGGGTTGAGTATGACCGTCCTCCCTCTGGGTCCTCAGGTGGGTGTAGAGGCCGATCCTGGAGCCGCATAATGGGAGGGCACCTGCATGTGACAGCTTTTTACGTGGAGTGACTAATGCACCTGCAGCCAGCACACGGTCCTTGGCAGGGGGTGGCCAGTGTCCAATGGCATGGAGAACCAAGACGATTAGGGGCCACCCTCTGTTGCAGCCTTCATCCGCCTTCACTGCTGTTGTGACCTCGAGACATCTTCCGCCAGTTCCGCTGTTGGGGTCTTTGTTGGATCTTTGTTGGATTGTTTCCATTGGTATCCTGTGAGGGGGCACAGCACCAATGGTGGTCGTTGTCAACCCTGGCCTCAACCGATCCGGTATGGTCTTGTCAATCCACATAATGATTTGACGCACTATTACGTCTGATGGCCTTCCTGACACAACCACTAACCCTATGGACAGGGGCACAAGTAAAGCGCTGGATGCAATCCCAGTATTCATGAACTTGTGCCCATGCCTGTCTCCTCTCCCATGCACTATTTAATTAAAATGTAGGCTAATTATAAGGGTAGCCCCACCACCAAAATTCCATCATATTAAGGGCATGCTATCATTGCCAAATTCCAACTTTAATGCTTTGACGTTTTCCATGGAAAATTGATGAAAAACTCTGATCTGAACACACTATACATCAGATTTTAAAAAACACATATTGGGACCTTAAACAGCCCAAACATAAGCGGTGTGCATGTAAACCTCTTTTCTAGTCTCGACCTCGATGCTGAGCAGGCGAGAACCCTTGCTCCGGTGGAGCTACTAACGGCATCCATCATCATGTGCCCCGAGGTCTGACAGCATGGTGGTGGCAGCCTCGGTAGCCGTCGGTGTTTGGCTCTCCCTTGACCCAGGGCCCGGGACATCTGACCCGATGTTCCTCTGGTATCGGCAACCTTTAGACTACAATATTTGGTTTCCACCACTTACTTAAAAGGAGACTTAACTTGCTGCTAGCCGCCCTGAGAGTCACTTTTGATTGCTGAGGACTCATTAAAGAATCAAGACGTTGAAACTTAATGTTGTTTTTTTTTCCCCCTCTCTTCCATGTTCATTGATGACCTGTTAAATCTGGTCATTTTTCTTTGTATCCTTCGCCCTTTGCTTTGTGAGTCATTACTTTGTGTGTTTTCATTGAAAATTTTTGTAGCGTGCCTTATTGCTGGCTGCTTGTAGTGTGTGTGTTTGTGTGTGTGTGTGTGTGTGTGTGTGTGTGTGTGTGTGTGTGTGTGTGTGTGTGTGTGTGTGTGTGTGTGTGTGTGTGTGCGCGTGTGCATCTGAGTGGTCAGTTGTTCTTCGCGCTACACAGCTGATGTCAGAGTGGAGAGTCTCAGAGCAATAAGCTAGTAATCTCTTAAAGGCCCAGAGGCCTTTAAGGCCACGGTTTCCCTCATCCCTTTCCTTGCACTCTTTCACCTCCCTACCTCTTGGCTAGAAAGACCATATTACTTCTAAATGAATCTTTTGGTGCACTGATACCCTCAAAGCTCACAAACATGCACTGACGCATAGATGCATATGCACTTGGCAGCTTACACACTCGCATATGCAAACGTGCATGTACACACGCGCACACACACCCACACGCGCGCCTTTGGAACTTGTTCTGCTCCGCTTTGTTCCCATCTTTATGAAGCTGAGAATTATCCCACCACAGGTAATCATAACTTGCTATACCTGGGACTCATACAAATACATTTTGGTCCCTTTCCTCTTATGATGTGTATACAATAGTATAATATAGAGGCTATAGGTCAGTGTTCAGTGGGAATATTCTATACCGGTCATGCAGTTCCCGTTTGTCTATTGAGTAATTATGACATATTCATTATTCTATTTGCAGAACAATGCAACCGTAGCACATTGTCCTTGTATTTATGCTGGTGTAGACTATACAGCATGATGAGAGATTGTACAAAAACAAAGTGTTCTTTTCAGTGTTCACAGAAAGGGAAATGGGCTGTGTCTTGCCAACAAAATGTGAGCTAAGGGGGGGAAGAGAAGCGGAAAGACAGACAGCAAAGCAAGAGAGAGAGAGAGAAAGACGACAACAAAGAGGCGAGAGCTTTGCCTTCCCATACCAACATAATCATGAGTAGTCTACAATACATACTGTGGTACCTTGAGATCCATACTGTTGCTCAACAATGGAGTTAATTAGCAACTGCTGTAAGCACTTGCTCTGGTAAACACTGTTCTTGCCTGTGGCATCGCTTGGCATTTGACGTCCTACAAATGCACCACAAGGGTTAACTATGCAGCCCCCTGCTGGGCGCATTAGCTGCTATGCTTATATGTCTCTTCAATGTATGCTAGTGATGGAGACTATCTGGCATCTGGGTTTATCTGGATGTGCTTGGTGTGAACCAAACGGCGGTGCCATGTCCTGACTTTGATGCTAAAGCCAAAAGAATAGGTCAGTGTGTCTGCTGGTCTGTAGCTGTGCCGCACAAATGAGATGCCCACCACTCAGCGCGGCCCCGGTGCCCCACGGGAGCAGGGTGTCAGAAGCCGTTAGCCAGGGAGAGGTAACAGGCGCTGACACGAGTCAGAATGGCAGATGTCCACACGACCAGGCAGGGTGGCACATGAGGGCACAGGACAGGGTAGGATAGGCTCAGAGAAGCTGTCCCCTCTGGACATGGCAGGAAACAGACAGAGGCGTTTCAAACATAGGCAGTATCCACAGCCGAATGACCTCTTATGAACTGAAAGCCACATTAAAGACTGACAGAGCTGATTAAAAACTGAAAATTGGGCTGATGTGATGCAACCGTGTAGGTACCCTGATGAGCCAAAACAATATGGCCACTCACAGGTGAACCGAATAACATTGATCATCTCTATAAACAAGGGCACATGTCAAGATCTGGGTAGATTAGATGGTAAGCAAACAACTAGTTCTCGAATTCAAGGTGTTGGATGCAGGAGAAATGGGCAGGAGTAAAGACCCGAGTGACTTCGACGAAGGCCAAGTTGTTATGGCCAGACAACTGGGTCAGAGCATCTCTGAAACGGCAAGGCTTGTGGGGTGCTCCCAGTCAGCAGTGGTGAGTATCTACTGCCAGTGGTCCGAGGAGGGACAAACCACAAACCACAACGAAGGCTATCCCGTCTGGTCCAAACCGACAGAAGGTCTAGTGTGGCACAGGTCACAGATAAATTTAGGTGATGGTTATGGGAGGAATGTGTCACAACACAGTGCATCACACCCTGCTTTGTTTGGGGCTGTGTGGCTGCAGACCGGTCAGAGTGCCCATGATGATCCCTGTCCACTGTCGAAAGCACCTACAATAGGCATGCGAGCGTCATAACTGGACCTTGGAGCAGTGGAAGAAAGTCGCCTGGTCTGATAAGTCCCGTTTTTTTTAGATCACGTGAATGGCCATGTATGTGTGCACCGTTTACCTGGGGAAGTGATGGCACCAGGATGCACTGTGGGGAGACAGCAAGCCGGTGGAGGGAGTGTGATGCTCTAGGCGATGTTCTACTTGGAAAGCCTGGGTCCGGCCATTCATGTGAACATCAATTTGACATGTGCCACCTGCCTAAACATTTTTGCAGACCAGGTAAACCCCTTCGTGGCAATGGTATTCCCAGATGGCAGTGGGCTCTTTCTTTTTTTATAAATTTATTTCTGATTTTTCCCTTTTTTTCTCCCAATTTAGTGGCCAATTGATCCCTATTTTAATTCAAACACCCACCCTCGTATTGCATGCGTTCGCCAACTGCGTCTCTCCGGCCGGCAGTCTCGAAGGAAAGCGCCTCCCCACTTTCGTGACAAGGCGAATCCAAGCCGAACCACTGTTTTTCCGACACACACAGAGACGCATTCATGTGACGAACACAAGCCGACTCCGCCCCCCTCCCGAAGACAGCGTTGCCAATGATCGCTGCCTCATCGAGTCCGGCCATAGTCGGATCTGACGAGACCGGGGCGCGAACCCCAGTCCCCAGTGGGCAACTGCATCGACACCAAGCCGATGCTTAGACCGCTACGCCACCGCGGACTCTTCAGTGGGCTCTTTCAACAGGATAATGCACCCTGCACACATTGTTCGGGAATGGTTTGAGGAACATTTCAAAGAGTTCAAGATGTTGCCCTGGCCTCCAAATTCTCCAGATCTCAATCCGATTGAGCATCTGTGGGACGTGCTGGACTGACAATTCTGATCCACAGCGGCTCCACCTCACATTTTACAGGACTTGAAGTATCTGCTGCTAATGTTTTGGTGCCAGATGCCACAGGACATCTTTGGGTGTCTTGTAGAGTCCATGCCTTGGCAGGTTGGTGCTATTTTGGCAGCACATGGAGGACCAACAGCATATTAGGCAGGTGGTTATAATGTTTTGGCTCAGCAGTGTAGCGTCTATTTGTGTGTGTGTGTGTGTGTGTGTGTGTGTGTGTGTGTGTGTGTGTGTGTGTGTGTGTGTGTATCTATGGGGTCTCTCTGTTGAAGAAAAAGGAGTGTGCTGACGTTTCTTAAATCTGACAGCACTGAAAGCTGACCCTCCTGTTGAATGGGTCAATAATATAGATATAAAAGAGTTGTAAAGCTCCCAGTTTTGACTTATCAAGCTTCTTTCTGTATGATAAATAAGCTCAGCAATGATCTAATACATTATATCCCACCTAGACTGACAGGAAAATGTTATCCGTCATTTTACTGTTGTTCTGCAGCCGTTTTTAGTTTTTTTTTCTTGATTGTTTTTCATTCAAAATACGCTGATATGTGCTTTGGACATTTTGATAGCTGGTAGCTTTGGAGATTATGCAAACATTGGGCGTGTGTGCTCAGTAGTCTGTCCTGTTGATGATTTCTTGGTAGACTGATAGATTACAACCACAGGCAGACTAGACCTCCATCAATCTGAAATCATCTGATTACACTCCAGAGCAAGAACATCTCATTTACTGTGAACCTTCTGCGCTAGAATTAGAAATGGGCAAATACAGAGTGTTATGAGAATAGAGCCAGTCAGCAAAAAAAAAAAAAAAGACAGAACATGAGGCCAGGTTATTTGGGGACTTTTACATGTTAACTTTATGAGTCGATCTGCTGTGGGGCTGTTTGCAGGACTGAGATGTAGAGCTATGAGAAAACTGTAGGTTTGTTTGAGATATAAGAACCTTAGTGCCAAAAGGAGCTCCTAAATTTTCTGTAGCCTATAAGCACGAGGGGGAGGTGAATCCCGAGAAGTTTTCCGCTCACACTTCCATAAACTCTGATTGGAAGTGTTGACAAGACCTCTCTGCCTCTTTTGCCTTGGCCTTCTTTTGCTCTTCTGTTCTTCTCACCTCTACTCCTTTCTTTTTCTGTCTTCTCTTTTCTTCTCTTCCATCCCAAAGATTGCCTCGATTTCACTCTGGCAAGACATCAGAGTGAAATTGGAAAACGGCGAGGGGAAAAAAAGACGGTGAACTCAGTCTGTTTGTTGCATGCTGTCTCAATCTTAGCGAACAGGTCACTGTCATCTGAGAGTGCAAGAAACTTTGATAAGATTGATGGTTGTTTCATTATCTGTCACGTTTTCATTGTTTTTTTTTTTCCTGAAACATGTTAAATGCATGTGAATGTGCACTCCACCAACAATGGTGACGTACACACTCACGGTTAGAACTTGGGTTCATGAATTAATCAAACATATGGCAGACCTTAATTAAATTGACAGTCACTTCAAACGGCATCTGAATGATTGAGCTGATGCATATACATTAATGTACAAAGCAATGATTTGGAATCCTAGCATCCCCGATTTCATATTGTTTTTCTGTATTAAATTATGAATTTTTAAGTGAAGTGAACCCCTCGTCACCCCACTTTGTTCCTGCCTTCACGCACAGCAGCATATCATCCAGAGAGATTTGCTCATGAAACATGTCTAATCTGCTAATGCCGAATGAAGAAAGACTGTCATCCAGCTGGGACTTAAAGCAAGCCTTCTTCTACCCCCCTTGCCTTTTGTCTTCATCTCTGATGGAAATAGCAACACATGGGCCACTGTGTTTATGCCTTCAAGATGGTGCTCGGCTAATCCTGTGTGAAGCTAGAGGAATCTCTTCAGCTTCTCTTGTCAGCGTTGATTTGTCAACAACAATCTATTCATTTCGTCTGTAAGCTGACACCGTCATGTCTGTGCGATAACGTGGCAGAGGAGACGATGGATTGAATCTGAGCGGGTGTGCTCAAAACCAAGTTCAGGCCGTCACTGTGCAAGTGGAGCCTTTGTGGGTTTGTGCACCATGATGTTAAAAAAAATGAAAGACACGCACAACAGTCTAACAAACATGCTAGCAAACAAACAAACAAAAACTGTTGACTTCACCGCGTTTTTTTTTTTTAACAGCGCCACCATTAGCTTTAGCGGAATTGACTGCGCGAGACTCATTTAATCATACAAAAAAAAGAGGACAAGTACTGAAGGTAATTAAAGACTCCAACCATGGCGCCTTGTTTCGTAAATATGAAGCTATAAGCAAAAGAAGCTGCAAACAACAATTAAAAAAGCCTGAATAGGAACACCCAGCTTAAAGTGAGCAATCATGTCCGAGATGTTGGACCTAAATGAGGATGTTGTTTTCTCTTTTCTGTTCTGTCAATCTCAGCCGGAAAGCGATTTTCTCCTGCAGAGTGGCGGCCAGGGCTAAAAGCATGTTTTAATAAGCGCACTGACACATCCATCTTTGTTTCTGAGAGATAAGTCACAACAAGCGAAGAGCAAAGCATCCAGGGCTTGCTGGAAGGATGCCCATTGCTGCCTTATTGGTTGAATATGCTTATATCTATATGTGCACAAAAACACACAAAATGCGTGAGTTCACTTAATGCTCACGCATAAACACGCACGCAAACACACACGCACACATGCGCGCACACGCACGTATGCATACTGTACAGAGGAGCTGTCACCCTAACTTAAATCCTATTTATCACCAAACCAATGGAATGTTTCCTTTCAGCCGAAGGTGGTTGGCATGTTCACTTTATGCCTCCTCGGAGATTAGTGAATTCAGCCCTGCTCTGTTCCCACCGTGTCTCCTTTTAAGTCCTCCCTCTTTACGCTCCCCCCGTCTTCTTCTTTCCCACATCGCGCTGAATTAAATGTGCTTTTATTTGTTTATTTATTTATTTGGTGTTTTTCATCTGGGGAAAAAGAAGTGAAGTCTCAGATACCTGGGACTTTTAGCGGGCTGGGGCTGGCAGCCGTGCGTGTGATTGAGGAGCGTGACAGAAATGTCCTCATTAGGTCTCTATAAATGCTATGAAGAGAGGCATGCTGCACAGGGGAGACGAGAGAGCCGAGAGGAGAGGAGAGGAGAGGAGAAGGCAGGGGAGAGAGAAAAGTTTGCGAGCTTTTGACACTCAGCGCCTTTTATCTGTGCAGCGTCTCAGGGTTTGGTTTAAAGTTGTGTGTGCTCTAAAAGATATTCAAGCGCAGGCAAGCACACTGAGGCATGAGCAAGAGTCAAATCTTGCTCATGCGCAGACACACAAACATGCACGCACAAACACACTGTCTCTCTGTCTAGCACATATACACACACACACAAGCGCATACACACACATGCACATGCACACACATGCAAACACGCAAAATGAGTCACAAAGTGCATCGCAGTTACTCTATATTATTACTATACGCCATTAATTAAAAAGGAATATAATCGAATCAAGATGAACTTCTGTTCAGCCTAATTATCATGTCTTTGATACCAAATTGTGCAGGGAAAGAGTGCGGGGGGATGTATGGGGAGGCTCGGGCTGGGACTTGGGGAGTGGAACTCAGCTGAGAGGAGAATCTTAAGCTGTATCTCAACATGGCACCCAGACCTCCTCCATGGAATCAAAGCTTCATTTCTTAATTACAGAATGGAGAGAGAGACAGACAGACAAAAGAAGAGAGAGGGGGGGAGCCGTGGGAGAGGAGCACGGGGGAATGAAGGGATAGGGGTTGGGGGTAAAGGGGTAAAAGAAACTGTTGATTAAGGGAAAAGAGGTACCGACAACAAACAACAATCATTTGTTTTATCTTCCTGCCTTATTTCTAAATCTGGTCCCTCTGTGTGCATCTAGTGATCTCTGAACTCGGCGCTTCCCCGCCAACTCCCTCGCCACCTTGTTTACATGCCGGCACTCCAAGTGTGTTGATCATTATATGTATATGATAATGCGTGCATCGCACATCAGCTTCCCTCGACCTTGCTGACGGTCATACGATCAAACTTCCTGTGCAATCGTTCCCCTGTTTAAATGCTTTTGCAAGAGTTTGCCGTAGTCCAACTCTTCCCCAGCCGTGTTGAGCTGCTGTGAAAGAAAACAACAAAAAACAAAACAAAAACAACTAACCACCTGTTTGTCGTGGATGCAACTATCTCACTGTGTGAGTACTGTGCTGCTGTGTGTACTGGGGCTCCGTGGCTGCAACGGAGGCGAGCGAGTGAGCAAGCGAGTGGCACCTGATGCAACAGCAGCCATGATGTGGTGTTGAGCAGCACCTTTTAGAAAGCGTGCTCGGCGCTAAACGTCGTGTGGTTGAGTTAAATAGAAGAAGAGAGGAAGATGGAGAGATGGGGAGAGGGTGCCACGAAAGGGGAGAGCGTTAAAGGGAAGGAAAAGGGAGAGAGAGAGGCAAAATGAAAGAGAGGACAGAGAGAGAGAGAGAGAGAGAGAGAGAGAGAGAGAGAGAGAGAGAGAGAGAGAGAGAGAGAGAATGTGGGAGACGGAGGAAGTGTTGGCAAGGCTGAGGTTGACACTAATGAGGAGCCTTTGTGATGGGACCTGACAGAGGAGAAGAAAGCAGAATCCCCCGACACCGATGCTCCACAACACTCCTCCGCTTAATTGGGAGAGCCAGCGCCCGCAACATGTGTGTGTGTGTGTGTGTGTGCATGCGCGCATGTTTTAGGACGAGCAATGTGCATGTAAGACAAAGTACACTTTCCTGTGTTTACCCAGTGTAGGTCTGTGTAATGTGTGTAGGTGTATGTGAATGTGCAGTGTATGGTAGTACTAATGCAGTTGTTCATAACACGCTCGTGGTCTTTGTGGATTTTCACACATTTTCGGGCCTGACTCTCACACTCTTTGTAGACGTTAGCGAGTTATCCAGCTTAGAGCATTAAATGTGTACCAATGAAACTGAGTTTGACACATCGGCTCTTCTGCCATCTTCTCACTTTTTTTTTTTTAGATGTGAGGGCCCCATCTTAATGAGCCCGCCCCTTCGACTCCCAACAGATACATGCAGAAGTATATATATATATATATATATATATATATATATATATATACACTACCGTTCAAAAGTTTGGGATCACCCAAACAATTTTGTGTTTTCCATGAAAAGTCACACTTATTCACCACCATATGTTGTGAAATGAATAGAAAATAGAGTCAAGACATTGACAAGGTTAGAAATAATGATTTGTATTTGAAATAAGATTTTTTTTACATCAAACTTTGCTTTCGTCAAAGAATCCTCCATTTGCAGCAATTACAGCATTGCAGACCTTTGGCATTCTAGCTGTTAATTTGTTGAGGTAATCTGGAGAAATTGCACCCCACGCTTCCAGAAGCAGCTCCCACAAGTTGGATTGGTTGGATGGGCACTTCTTGCGTACCATACGGTCAAGCTGCTCCCACAACAGCTCAATGGGGTTCAGATCTGGTGACTGCGCTGGCCACTCCATTACCGATAGAATACCAGCTGCCTGCTTCTGCTCTAAATAGTTCTTGCACAATTTGGAGGTGTGTTTAGGGTCATTGTCCTGTTGTAGGATGAAATTGGCTCCAATCAAGCGCTGTCCACTGGGTATGGCATGGCGTTGCAAAATGGAGTGATAGCCTTCCTTATTCAGAATCCCTTTTACCCTGTACAAATCTCCCACCTTACCAGCACCAAAGCAACCCCAGACCATCACATTACCTCCACCATGCTTAACAGATGGCGTCAGGCATTCTTCCAGCATCTTTTCATTTGTTCTGCGTCTCACAAACGTTCTTCTTTGTGATCCAAACACCTCAAACTTGGATTCATCCGTCCACAACACTTTTTTCCAGTCTTCCTCTGTCCAATGTCTGTGTTCTTTTGCCCATCTTAATCTTTTTCTTTTATTGGCCAGTCTCAGATATGGCTTTTTCTTTGCCACTCTGCCCTGAAGCCAGAATCCCGCAGCTGCCTCTTCACTGTAGATGTTGACACTGGTGTTTTGCGGGTACTATTTAATGAAGATGCCAGTTGGGGACCTGTGAGGCGTCTGTTTCTCAAACTAGAGACTCTAATGTACTTATCTTCTTGCTCAGTTGTGCAACGCGGCCTCCCACTTCTTTTTCTACTCTGGTTAGAGCCTGTTTGTGCTGTCCTCTGAAGGGAGTAGTACACACCGGTGTAGGAAATCTTCAATTTCTTAGCAATTTCTCGCATGGAATAGCCTTCATTTCTAAGAACAAGAATAGACTGTCGAGTTTCAGATGAAAGTTCTCTTTTTCTGGCCATTTTGAGCGTTTAATTGACCCCACAAATGTGATGCTCCAGAAACTCAATCTGCTCAAAGGAAGGTCAGTTTTGTAGCTTCTGTAACGAGCTAAACTGTTTTCAGATGTGTGAACATGATTGCACAAGGGTTTTCTAATCATCAATTAGCCTTCTGAGCCAATGAGCAAACACATTGTACCATTAGAACACTGGAGTGATAGTTGCTTGAAATGGGCCTCTATACACCTATGTAGATATTGCACCAAAAACCAGACATTTGCAGCTAGAATAGTCATTTACCACATTAGCAACGTATAGAGTGTATTTCTTTAAAGTTAAGACTAGTTTAAAGTTATCTTCATTGAAAAGTACAGTGTTTTTCCTTCAAAAATATGGACATTTCAATGTGACCCCAAACTTTTGAACGGTAGTGTATATATATATATATATATATATATATATGTGTGTGTGTGTGTGTGTGTGTGTGTGTGTGTGTGTGTGTGCGTACATTCATACATACTCTACGCATGCACTGATGCAGGCTAAATCAGTTGCACACTTGCGTGAACTTGGAAATGCATTCATGTGCACATATAAACACAAATCCCGTCTCGGTGTCCGTGTGCTGTGCGCTTCTGTTTCACATGCACATACTTCATGCAAGCCGGTACACGCTCGCTCGCTCACTCACTTGCTCCCCGCGGAGCAGTTTCCATCTTTGACTCTGAATCAATCATTTTTAATTTATCAGAGGGGATTTGTGTCATGAAGGCTGATGCCAACTCCAATAAGAGAGGGGGGGTGGGGGGGACAACACAACGGCAGTGAAAAAGCCAGAGCAAATCCTTGCTCTGATGCGATTAGAACACACAACCAAATCAGGGCTGACTTGAATAGACACAGAACACAAAATCATATTAAGGGGAATTCGATGTGCATGGCATTACATTGCTCTCAATCTCCCTTCCCTCTCCGTCTTTCTTCCTTCCTCTTCTCTTCTCTGCCCCTCTTTCTTTCTCCCTCTTTCATTCTCTGTCAGACTTTTTACCCCCATTTCTTCCTGTCACTCCCTCTGTCTGTCACTCGCACCGTCCCCTCCCTGTATCTGTTTTTCAGCGCTAGTGACCTGAAAAATCCCTTGCTTAGTGAATCATGCCATCTCCTCCTCTTTGCTGAGCTGATCCCCCCCCTGCTTCCCATGGCAGTGGTTCCCCCCCATCCGCCGGCCCCCCCTGGGGAAGGTCCCTGTTCGCTGCTCTTCTCACAGGTAGTAGCCTGGCTTAAAAGCAACAGATCAAAGTTGGGCGCCATTGAAGTTTGTGGAAGCAGAAGGGGATTTGTTGGATGCTGTGAAACGTGCAAACAACGAAAGCTGTTATACAACAACGTTTGATACCGTTGACAGAACACCTTTGCCGCGAACAGGTATTCTCTGCCTACCTAAAACCCTTCTGATCAGCACGAGAGGCGACACAGTTAGGCAGCCATACAGAGAAAGGGGGTGGGAAAAAAAAACCGCAGAGGGAGAGGAAGCTGTGGAGATGGATAGAGTAGGTTGTTATGTCAGAGACAGTCGAGCTGCTCTCATCTTGCCATTATCTCAAGCACCCTCGCATTACCATAATAATGGCTTTTAACCAAATGTAGAGCTCTCCAACGCAGCCCAGGCCGAATCTGTTTTAACCAAATGTAAAACCCTCACTGGCAAGCAGAATCAGTGGGGCTTAATGTTAATATTGCTGCAGACTGACAAGTGTTGTGTAGGACTGCTCGGTGTAATGTGGAAGGGATGTGTGGGTTTGAGTTGGAGTTTCAGAGTGAGAAATGTTCATTGTGTGGTCTCATGTATGTATGTATGTGTGTGTATATATATATATATATATATATATATATATGTGTGTGTGTGTGTGTGTGTATTAAACATAAAGAACCTGCCAATTTCTTTTCATGGACACGTGCATGAGAATTATTTTTGCACATAAGTTTATGCGACCTTATATTTTTTTTGAAATCAAGCAGACCTGGTTCATGTTTTTCCAGGTGTGTACATAAATGTACATATGCACGAGTGTGTGTGTATCTGTAACTTTGTGTGTGCGTGCGTGTGTGATTGGATGTGCATGTGTATGTGTAGGATCATGTAAATGCCTTCAGCATGAGTACGAGTAAAAGTGAAAGTGTGCGTGCATGCACTTGCGTGAGTCAGAGTTGAGCTGGAGGTCTGGTCAGGTGCTCTGCATGTGTTTCCCCTGTCCAGATGGTCTCTCTGCAGGCCTGGGCCAGGGCGCGGGGTCTCCTCCTGCCCTCCCACCCAGCCGCTGCAGAAGGTCGACTCGACCGCGTTGCCCGCCTGCCTGCCTTACAGTACTGACTGCCAGACCAACAGCTCCCTCTATGAGAGAGAGAAGAAAAAAAGAGAAAGAGAGGAATTGGTAGTGAAAGCTTTTTTTTGGTGTGTAATCTAAATCATAAAAGCCTTGTGTTTGGGCTACTGACCTTCCTTTAAACCACTCCGGTACATTTTTGTGTGTCGTGTATTTGTGTGTGCAGTGTGAGATGCCAGGTGGGTGTGGAGACCCACAGATGGTCAGGGTGGTTCCCACTCAGTGAGATCTGGGTCGGGGCCCACTCCCAGATTAGTGGGCCTAACTCCTGAAGCAGCAGCCACGGGGTTCTGCGCAGACCTGGGCCTGACACAGAGGTTTTAATCTGCTTTAAAACAACAAACTCATCAGTGATTTCCCAGTGTTTCTACCAGCTCTCATGAAAAAGGGATGCCATTTATGTTCCATACCCTGGCAAGACTTGTTGGTCTGTATTGTCACCGATCTTCATCTAAACATGGTCCGTTGTTGTCCCAGTTTTCCACGATAACAGCGGTAGCTGTATGTGTAAAATGTAAGCAAAATGTAAATTTATGGAAGAAAACAAAACAGTATGTACACTGCAAACAATGTAGCCCTATTTATCTTCTGCATGTGGTCTCCGTTGTCTGCTTCAAGGGTCTTTCCAGGTCTGCAGAGCTCAAAAACAGCACAGTCCCACGACGATTCCCCCACGTCTCCCATGGCAGAAAAACAACACCGTAGTGGATAAACAATGGCTACTCCCCGGCTATTTTGGATAAAAATGATCAAAACAAAACAAAGAAGCAACCAAATTATGCATCCACGAAACAGCCAAGAGGTTCTTTTAAGTTAAATACTCTTTTGCATCACACTTAAAAATCTAAGCAGAAAGTTAGGTCAACATGCAGCTGGAGTTAGGGACAAAAACGTCTAGTTCTTGGATAATACAAATACGTCAAAAGAACACGATCCTCCACTGATCTTTGTATGAGATCTTTACCACCCTCCACACTGAAGGTCAGAGTGCAGGTTCAGCTGCAAAGCGATGCCCCCGCAATCAGTGCAGTTACAGTGGGATGGATTATTGCTGACACAGGGCCTTGCAACTGGGCTCTTCAGGGGTCGCGCTGAAGACTGATGGGCTTGACCACATCATTATAACTGTGTTAGCACGTTAGCGCTTGCCAGTCAACAAGCCGTGCCACACAACAGGGTATGACAGAACATACAGTGAGGTAATGGTGTCATAGAGTGTGGAACAGCATCACGTTGGTTTAACCCACAGCATGCCACTACAGATTCTGTCAGCTCTCATTCTTCACAACCAACCTCATGTCCTTCACACACACACACACGCACGCATGCACGCATACACACACACATTTATATGATTCCAAATACATATTCGGATATGCATGTACAGATGCAGCTCTGTGGACACAGCCACATACATAGATGCGTGATGTCGGGATGCACACATGTACTCGTATATGTTTTGGAGGTACAGGCACATACAAGGGCACACCCACAAGCGTGTGCACAGACTCACACATGCAGATAAATCTGTGTTTTCCAACCCACCTGATGAATTAATTACAATTACAGCGTGTGTGTTGGTGTGTATGGGGGGTTGCTAATAGGAAGTGACAGGGGCTGCGGCGATGCACTCATCTCTCCGGACTTCCTGTCTCCCCTCCCTTCCCTGCCACTCCTGACATTCCCTCGTCACCTAGTTCAACTTGACATTTCTATCTTTGTAGTGTGGTCGATCACCTGTCATTCTCTCGGGTGGCCGATAGCTCACCACACATACAGACACAATGGCATGTACACGCATACACACACACAGACAGACACGCACGTGCAAGCATGCTCAGGCATACTTTCTGTTCTTGGATTGCCACAGGCGATGTAGTACACATGCAAATACATTGTGTTTGGAAATAAAAGGTGACAAAAACAGCACAGCCGCACTTAAAACCATAATCTGTCTGTGTGTGTCTGAGAAGACGCTTCATTTAAAGGCACCAAGGAAGGCAGAATAACATTAATATAGCCCCCACAGCAGATATGTGGCTTCTCACCTCATTCATTATGTAATGAGAGTAACAGCCCTCCTCCCCACCACCTCTCCCTCCTTGCCTCCCTCTCTCTACCCTCTCCTCACCTTCTGTTCACCACCTGTACGGGAACAGATTCCCTCCTCTCTCCACATGACTCTGTAGGCTGTTTTACAGCAGATACAGGGTTCAAGTGCTTGTTTTTATTTTTTATTTTTCATCGCTATTTTATCTTTTGAAATATTTCTCCTTCTTCTACATGCGGCAAGCGCTGAGTAATGTGCCCGGCCTCCAGCCTGGGTCAACCCCGAAAGGTTAAAGATCTGACATTTGAAGGTAGCCAACAGGGTAGAGTTGATCGTGTGGCATGGGCCGTGCACACATGCACAGCGGCTCTGCATACTTCTGGGCGTGTGTGTTTGTGTGTTTGTGTATTACTGTATATCTGTGTGCTTGAGTAATTGGTTAGTCCTGGTTAGGTTATTTCTGAGGAGTCGTTTCCCCTTGACATTTGAACTTGGAACGCTTTGCCTCGCCTCTCATTTTACTGGCTTTAAGTCGTACCTGTCGTCCGCTGCTCACCGCTGACACTCGATCTTCATTGTCGAAAGATGGATAATCTATTTTGAAATGAAAAGCAATGTGGGAGAGGACAGTGACGAGCGGGCGGCGGCGTGAGAGAACAAACCGGCCAGAGGCCAGAGGAAAAACAAGAAGCAAAAGGAGGAGGACTGGGGTGTCCGCGGAGAGATGATTTAAATTCACACACTAACATACGTGTTCACACACACTCACCTGCGTAGAGAGCCATATACACACACACACACACACACACACACACACACACACACACACACACACACACACACACACTCGCCTGCGTAGAGAGCCATACACACACACACACACACACACACACACATTCATCGGATTTGTCTGTCTTTACTGTGGCTCTTAGGTAGCCCCCATGTTATGGAGAAGTGATGGGTGATGACAGTGATGGTTTCTACTCCTAGTAAAGGAGTGGATGACAACTCCATTAAACCCTGCTGAACTCTCTCTCTCTCTCTCTCTCTCTCTCTCTCTCTCTCTCTCTCTCTCTCTCTCTCTCTCTCTTTCTCTTTCTTTCTTGCTCTGAGTCCTTTTATAGATGAAAGGCTTCCACTGTTTCTGTCAATGGCCCCAAGTCATCTGAATTAAACATTGATTTTATCAGGAAGTGTCGTCACCGCGGCCCTGACAACTCGCTGCCTCTTGGAAACCAGCAGAATCGTGCTGCCGTTGCAGTGGCGTTCGTGTGTATAAAGCCAAGATGAGAAACACGAGGAAGAGAGCAGAAAGAAGGAGAACAGAGGAGATGGGAAGCAGGGGAAAAGGGGGGATTTCTAGAGTTGAGTCACTAAAAAGAGAGAAAGCACACGGGGGGGGGGGGGGTTGTAACAGAGGGAATGCAGAGAAGAAGAATGACAAAAGAATTCCAAGAGCAGCAATTATGAGAGGAAGAGAGAGAGAGAAGAAATAGTGTTTGGGTGGGTGACACGGGGTTTGTGTGGAATAAAAAAGGGGGGGAGTTTTTTTTTCTTTTTTTTGAAGTGGGATGTTCAAATCTCTCATTTGCACCCATCACCTGCCACAATTCATCTCTGTAAAACCAAACCCTCCCCCCCACCACCACCCCCCAACTCCTCCTCACCTCCTGTCCTCATCCTCCCCTCCACCCATCTCTCTCGTCTCCCCGTTTTCCTTCTGTCCTCCATCAGCGGAGGGACATGGCTGCTGTTAATCAGCGGGGTTACCGCAACACAGGCCCCGGCGTAATAGGAAGTGACAGTTTGGATATCTTCGCCCAAGCTCTGTCGTTGCTGGCAGCTACTGGGAGTTGGAGATGGAAAAAATAAAAATGAAATAAAATAAAAAATAGAAAACGAAGACAATCGCGTGGCATCATGCAACAACACACAACTGACGCTCTCCCCCCTTTGCGTCCATAACCTCTGGCAGCAGAATAAAGGTTGTGTTGACACCGGGCTGCCCCCCCCCATCTCCTGAGCCGAACTAAAACAAACACTGCGGATGCCGCTTTGCTTGGAGACGTCGATGCTCTGCTGCGCCACTACCCCCCCCACCTCCCCCCCAGCCAAAACTTTCCCCTCTCTTCTTTTAACTTCCTCCTCTCTGTCTGTGGTTTGTTGTTGGGCACCTCGAGGAAATGAGGAGATGAAAGGGAGGTGGTCCCAGGGGGACGACCAGTGTGAATGGGGTAGACTCGGCGTTCCCCCAGCGCTCATCCCAGCAGCGGGAAGCCGTCTCTGGGACGAGGTGTCTCCGGAATGGGGTGCCAGGAAGGGGTCCGCTAGTTCACTGCTCTCCCTGGGTGCGTTGTCACACACACACACACACACACACACACACACACACACACACACACACACACACACACACACACACACACACACACACACTTTTGAGGATACATTTCCCAGGGGGAGTAACGTATAAAACTTCAACTTTCGATTAAATCACCCTAACATTCACGTTGGTAGGGTGTCGCAAACTGACGTAATAGCAGTGGATAAGCTTGCGATAACAACAAGGGTGGGCTTGCAAGGGTGTGTAACGAGAGCAACAGGGTGTTTTCAAAGAATTCATAGATGACGCCCTTTCTCTGTCTAGCCCATCGTCTGTCTGTCTGTCTGTCTGTCTGTCTGTCTGTCTGTCTGTCTGTGTCCCCCTCTCTCCCTTTAACCTCCCCGTCTCTCCATCTGAGGTCTTTTGGCAGCCCATGGTGGAGTTCCCTCGTGCCCGTGGCCCTGAGGTAGCACAGCCTGAGCTCCCAGAGTGCAACGCTGCGTAAGGAAGACAGAAAATTCCCACTTGGATCAATCTCTCTCTCTCTCTCTCTCTCTCTCTCTCTCTCTCTCTCTCTCTCTCTCTCTCTCTCTCTCTCTCTCTCTCTCTCTCTCTCTCTCTCTGTGTCTCTCTCTCTTTTGGTCTCCCTTTCTCTGTCTGTCTGTCTGTCTGTCTGTCTGTCTGTCTGTCTGTCTGTCTGTCTGTCTGTCTGTCTGTCTCTCGCTCTCGCTCTCCTTCACTATTGCTCTTTCTCTGGCTTTCTCTGGCTTTCTCTCCCTACCTCCCCCTCTTTCTCTCTCTCCCTCCCTCTTTCTCTCTCTCTCTCTCTCTCTCTCTCTCTCTCTCTCTCTCTCTCTCTCTCTCTCTCTCTCTCTCTCTCTCTACTCTTTCGCTGCAGTGGGTATGAATAATTAAACCTGCGTTTCTTCCCCTCTCATGTCATGTCTCTATCTGCCACCCTTCCTCCCCAAACCTTTCTGCTGTGTCTCTCACTCAGACTGAAGTGTTATAACAGAAGTGAGTCATTTAGGAGAGGGCAAAAGCTGCGAATCAAGGAGAGCCGAGTTCGGTTTGGTACCGGGAATGTTACATAAGCTGCCACCTTGTGTTATTGGCCAAGAGAGAGAGGGAGAGAGAGAGAGCGAGAGAGAGATGGAGGGGATAAAGGTGTTATAATGGTGAACAGAGTCACTGAGAGAGAGAGAGAGAGAGATGGAGGGGATAAAGGTGTTATAATGGTGAACAGAGTCACTGAGAGAGGGAGAGAGAGAGAGATGGAGAGGATAAAGGTGTTATAATGGTGAACAGAGTCACTGAGAGAGAGAGAGAGAGAGAGAGAGAGAGAGAGAGAGAGAGAGAGAGAGAGAGAGAGAGAGAGAGAGAGAGAGAGAGAGATGGAAGGGGTAAAGGTGAGTTGGTTATAATGGTGAACAGTGTCACTGAGAGGGGGGAGGAAGAGAGAGAGGGAGAGAGAGAGATGGAGGGGGTAAAGGTG